>NC_133783.1:2674139-2879798 GCF_003597395.2 Chelonoidis abingdonii | reverse complement strand
CAAGCAGCCAGGAAAGAATTCTCTGTAGTAACGTAGATCCCACCCCATCTAACATCCCATCTCAGACCATTGGGCACATTAACCTGCTAATAATCAAAGATCAATTAATTGCCAAAATTAGGCTAGCCCATCATACCATCCTCTCCATAAGCTTATCAAGCTTAATCTTGAAGCCAGTTATGTCTTTTGCCCCCACTACTCCCCTTGGAAGACTGTTCCAGAACTTCACTTCTCTAATGGTTAGAAACCTTTGTCTAATTTCAAGACAAACTTCCTAGTGTCCAGTTTATATCCATTTGTTCTTGTGTCCACATTGGTACTAAGCTTAAATAACTCCTTCCTCCCTGATATTTAAATTGAGAGCAATCATATCTCCCCTCAGCCTTCTTTTGGTTAGGCTAAAAAAGCCAAGCTCTGAGTCTCCTTTCATAAGACAGGTTTTCCATTCCTCGGATCATCCTAGCAGCCCTTCTCTGTACCTGTTCCAGTTTGAATTCATCCCCCTTAAACATGGGAGATCAGAACTGCACACAGTATTCCAGACAAGGTTTCACCAGTGCCTTGTATAACAGTACTAACACCTCATCATCTTTACTGGAAATACCTCACCTCATGCATCCTAAAACTGCATTAGCATTTTTAACGGCCATATCACATTGGCAGCTCATAGCCGTCCTGTGATCAACCAATACTCCAAAGGTCCTTCTCCTCCTCTGTTACTTCCAACTGATGTGTCCCCAATTTATAATCAGAGTTCTTGTTATTTCTTGTTCTTTCCATCCCATCATTCCATGGGCTTTCAACTTCATTTTGCACCCCCCTCCTTTTTAAAAAAAAAAAAAAAAAAAAAGCCCCTATAAACTGTGCACCCTCCATCTCTGCCTGAAAGTATGGATCCTGAACTGCTGACCAGTCCAGTGATGCGTACTATGAACACAACGCAGCTGGTACTGCAGTATTTCATGAACTGGGAAACAAAGTGCATCTGTGGCACCTGCCTTGCTGTGTGCAAGGGAAAGAAACCATTCAAGATTGCTACTGGCATTCACGGAGCAGCTGCATATGGTGGACCGTCAGTACTGGGCTCGGGAAACAAGCACTGAGTGATGGCATCGCATCGTGATGCATGTGCAGAATGGCAAACAGTGGCTACAGAACTTTTGGATGCACAAGGCCACCTTCCAGGAACTGTATGCAGAGCTCGTCCCTGCCCAGTGGTGCAAGGACATCAGAATGAGAGCTGCCATCATAGTGGAAAAGTGAGTGGCGGTCACTGTGAGGGAGCTGGCAAATCTAGATTTGCCACCAGTCAGTCGCAGAACAGTTCAGAGTTAGAAAAAGTCTACTGTGGAGGCAGGGCGAGCTCCAGGCCCCAGCGCGCCAAGCACGTCCTTGGGGCAGCATGCCGCGGGGGGGGTGCTCTGCTGGTTGCTGGGAGGGCGGCAGATGGCTCCGGTGGACCTCCCACAGGCGTGCCTGTGGAGGGTCCGCTGGTCCCATGGCTCCGGTGGAGCATCCGCAGGCACGCCTGCGGGAGGTCCACCAGAGTCGCGGGACCAGCGGACCTCCGCAGGCACGCCTGCAGGAGGGCTACCGGAGCCGCTGGACCAGTGAGCGGCAGAGTGCCCCCCGCAGCATGCTGCCATGCTTGGGGCAGTGAAATGGCTAGAGCCAGCCCTGTGTGAAGGTTGTAGCAATGAAAGTATGCAGGGTCATTAATCATCTCCTGATACGAAGAATGTGACTCTGGGTAATGTGCAGGAACTTAGATACGTGGTGCCTTTTATTCACAAGAAATGTACTGACCATGTCCAGGTGCATGTGTGATCAAAATTACACACATTTTACAAGAAAGTGTCAGTTTTAGATTTTTCTATCAGCTAAGCAAAGATCAGCTTGTGAAATACAAAGACTTTGTAAAGTCTATATGTCAACATATTTTGGCTGTGTTGGACCAGGGAGGAAGTGAAGTAAACACCAGATTCCAGGAATCTTCTAAAAGAATGACCTGCCAGTGAGCCACTTCATACTCTTCATCCTCCTTTGCTTTCTTTTCCTGATCAACTCCACTGGAAATCAATATTAGCTCCACTGGAGTCAGTTTTGTTAAAGTAATCATTACAGTTGGAACTCTATTTTGCCATTGCTCTCTAAATCTTTAGCAAAAAGATACTTGCTCATTTTGCTGAATAATCTAAAACGTGGAAAACTTGGATAAAATCTCCTGTGTTAGTAATTCAGCTTTATTAGTTATGATCAACTAAAAAAATAAGGGCAAGGAGGCAGAGTCGGCAATTAGAATGGAAACCGTATTTGAACTAGTCACCATGAGCTGTAACAGTAAAACAATTGGGTGAGACAACACAAAAAAGAGAAGGTCCACTTGTTTTGGTTGAGTTGACAGTAATAGAGTTGATATGAGTTACAGAATTGTCAGTTACTTTAATAGTAATTATATCTGTGAAATACTACCTTTAATCAGAGGCTGAATATGGCTGGTGGGAAATTTTGTGTGTAATTTGTAGTAACTTAAAACAATTTAAAAAGTGATAAATGTTGTTAATCTGTGTAAATATCCAGGTATACTTAAGTGAAATAAAAATGGAAAATGTTTTTAAAGTTTCTTTTCAATGTCTATACTACTTTGAATGTATGAAAATTTTACATCAGTTTTTGTTACAGTTGATTGCTGAACTGACAGGGAGAAAAAAATAGATATTTCCAGGTTTCCCTCCACTAGCACATTAATGAAAAGCACTTTTTAACTATCACTCTGAACAGAAACAAACATTAAATTTTGAAAGAACAGCTCTGACTTTATCTCTGCTGACAATGAATAATGATGTCAGGCTTTACTTGTATTTAAAAAATCAAGGGCCTCTTCTGATCTCCTATTATTCCAGTTTCTTCTGCAAAATCAGATTATGCACATGCATGCACACCAGTTGGTTTTATAAGCTATGTTCTCAGAAAATCTGTATTAGGAATAGGCCAGGTTTTGGCAGTTGCTTTAAGGTAATCTTTTCCCCCTGTACTTTAAACTGACTGGCCAGCATTTTCAAATATTGGCTGTACTCAGAGGATATGTGCAAAGAACTTTCTGAAAAATCAGACCCCTTTAAGATGTCTCTGGTTTGGTATCCAAAATCAGTAGTGGCTTTTGAAGATATTTGCCACTGTCTTTTCAAAGGCCATTCAAAGTTCTTTCACCCATGTTTTTTTAGATGAAGGAAGGCCTGTGCAATACATTATAAATAAAATAGCTCCTAACATCTAAGCTGACAATCTTCTATGATTGTTTGATTTATATATGGCATACGCTGCATTTTGTATTTCATTAGCATCTCTCTCTGCTCCCATCTCTCTCCCTACACACACACACAGTCTCTCCTAAATTAAAGGAACAACTAATAATTTTCAAGATAGAGTTGAACTTTTGACCCTTCACTGCAGAAGTGGGAACAAAGTTAGATACCACACAAGTAAGTTCATGTATGAAATTGTTTATCTTTAAAATATCACCACCTACTTTCCTGTCTTTAAAAAAATGCCTATTTTTTGAGAGCCCACTAAAGTTTCCAAACTAGCTAAAGGGGCAAAAACATAGGAAGAAACATGGGTTTAATCAAGTTATACATGAAAACAAGATGGTCAGTAATCAAATCTGATGCTTGCCATAGTGTGAAAACTAGGCTGAAATTAGATTAGTTAGAGGTAGAGGCTCAATAATTTACATCAGAGTCTAAGCCTGTTCTGGCTTTGGGGATTGTAGTTTGGTATTTCAGCTATTTGTAGAATACAAGGTAACAGTTACCCAAGCCAAAAAGTGGGACGATTTTCAGAAACCAAGTTATGTGAAAAGTTCTCGTCTTCCTGAGTGTTTTAAAAATGGAATGAATTGCCTAGACAGGTTGTGGCATCGCCATCATTGGAGATTTTTAAGAGCAGGTTAGACAAACACCTGTTACGGATGGTCTAGATAATATTTAGTCCTCCCATGAATGAAGGGAACTAGACTAGATGACCTCTCAAGGTCTTTCTAGTCCTATGATTCTAAACCAAAAACAACAGGAACACGTACATATAGGTCAGCACAGAAAAGCTAAAAGCAACTGAGAGGAGCTGAACCAAACTTAAATTCATCTTTGTGTGCAAGACAAACATACAGCATTCATACAGTCTGCAAATGTATCCATGGTATATCTAACATGGGCTGACCTTCAGCTACTGAGTTCAAAGCTAACACACACGCTCATGCCCATCCAGAGTGTGTCAGGGATACTTTTCAGAAGTTTATTTTTCTTCTTGTATTTATGTACATTGAAAAAGTTAATATGAAGAATGTACAAGTCCATTCTGAAAACACAAGATATTATGCAGCATATGAAATCTAATGAATAAGTAATGAATTTTCTATTTTGCACCTACCTGATATTTAAGGTTCAAAGATCTAACTGGACAGGAAATGTGGGATGTACTGGGGTCATTTTTCCTCTGTAAAAACATATCACTGAAGATAACCATTTTCACTGATCAGATAAATATTTTATTGGTGCCCCATAATCTTTTTAAAAGTTGCCTCCAAACCAAAGTTACTCCCCACGCAGTTCTTCATCCCACCACTCAGCATCTCTTTTGCCCCATTTGATTAGGATTTAGCCTATGCTGACAGATTCTCTCTGGAAAGGCCCCTGGCTGTGCCAAAAAGAACAAGTTAAGCAAAGGATTAACCAATACTCTCTCACTAATGCAGTCAAACTGTCACCAAGATCAAAGACTTCCATAAGAGACAGAAAGCAATTTCAGCAAATGTCCCTCAATGAATTAATGCAAAAATACATGAACAATCAAACTGTGCCTGAGTGAAAGAATACAGTATTCTGCTTTCACTTCTCAGAACACCGTCTTTGTATTTTAAATGAAACTGTTTATTCTTTAAAAAAATACTTATGTCTTCTTGGCACTTCTAGTGAGACAAAAGACATTGTAAGAAAATCCAAAATCTTACCCAAGTTTAATAGTCTTACAATAGGAAAGCATTAAACAAGTGATGGGCGTTATATAAAGAATCAAAATGGAATAGTCTATTCATTATGTCAACAGTAGCTGAAGCTTCCCATTGCCAGTATGCAAGCAGTAAGAAATTCATAATTATGACCTAGAATATGTTAGACTTAATGCTCTGTGTATCAGTCTTATGAAGGAAATCATGACAGATATAAACTAATGTCTAATATTTTTTAGGGCACAAGATCTAAATGTTATAAGCAAATATTTAGTTGGAAGAAGGATCAACGTTTACAGAACTGTTTAGGCATATGTATATTTTAAATGTCTCTCAATAAACTGGGACATGTTAAAACAAAACAAGATAGGTGGGCATCAGAGACAAGCTGATGGGAGCATAAACCGGACTAGGAATTAGCACCAAATTCTTAGGCACAAAAACAAAGTGGGAGAGTGACTTGGCATATTCTGGAAGTAAATTCAGGATGTCACATTCCAACCTTTCCTACCAGCCAATCAATGATCCAGCAATGGAATCAACTCTGATGGGGTGGGGGGGGGAACCCACCACACACACTCACTCTTCTGGTGATAGGGAAGCAATTTTAATAGCTTCTACCAAGAAAACGGCTGAGGGGCTAGAGAACTAGTTAAAAATAAGTAAACATGACTGATACATGCCTGAACAGATTTGCCTTTGTCTACATATTGCAACTTCACAACCCTGCCCTTCTGGATACCTTGCCTTTGGTCTGTCCAGAATGAGATCTTTTTTGGCATGGTTTTCTTCCTGGAACATGACGACTTGGAAGCAGCAAGACATGCTCTGTGCATCTTCCATTGCAATCACTAACTTCAATGGATGTACCTTGTAAATGCAAGGGTATCTCAGGGGACTGTCAGACTACTCTAAGTTAAACTCACTATCCCTCACACAATCCAAAAAATTGGATCAAAAACCTGCCGTGGAATTCATATACTGTGATATGAATGGGAAGATGAGCAATTTTTTAAAAAAAGTGTTATGTATAATTCAGTAAAAGTTTATGGGAAAAAAAGCTTTGTGATGCAGAAATATAGTCTGTTTAAAAATGGCTAGACCAATTCAGATTTACCCAGAAAATACAACCAGGGGAAATTACACAAGCTGGAAGAAACTTCACAGGTTTTAAAGAAAAAAAGAAAAAATATAAATTATATCAGTGCATCCTGACAATGTTCGGTTTAATAATGGCCATATTAAATCTGAAGGGTTTGTGCCTCCAATACATTGAAAATAAAGCAGAATTTAATTAACAATAGCAACATTATTCTTTGGTTAAGCACTTATGCAGTACACTGGATGATCGTATCTGGCTCGTTTTATCTGTTTAGACCATAAGCAACTATTCAGAAAGGTCACCTGCATCTTGAGGAAGTGCTGAGTACACTGCCAGCACTTAATAATAATTTAACGTATTCATTAATCATCTAAAAAGAGGGAGTACACCAAGCATTAATGAAATCCAGGAACAGAAGTTGCAAGACAGAAATAATATCAGGACTCTAAAAGAAAACATGGAATTTGCAACACACAGGAAATATGAACTTCACACATGCACTTCCTTGCAAAACAGAGCTGAATATCTAAATCTTGCACCAAGCTCCATACGGACACACCTCATGCCAACACATAGTCCATTAACGTCACGTGACTGCACAAACTTCATTACAGATTTTTATACATTAGGTTTACCTATTTATAGGACGATACAGCCAGATCATCCTCTTAGCAAATGACTCCTACATAGGAACTGGAAATTCAGAGTTATTGCTTGTTCATTTCCTTGCGGAAAGTAGGATTTTGATGCTCATGCCATTACCATGACGCCACCACCACCACTACTTTGCAGATACAATGTAAAGCAATTTCATCCAAGGATCCCAAAAAGTGTGCCACAAAGACATTTATAGATTGTGCTCCCTATTGTACAGCCACCAATTCCCTTGTGTACATACACTCAGTCATCTGAAAATTCAGGCAAATTAGACATGGGTCTTAACCTTGGGTAACGCCGACAGACCCAGATTGCCGCAGGCGGGATCAAACCTGGAGCCTCTGGAGCTTAATGCATGAGCCTATACTGCATGAGATAAAAGCCAACTGGCTTCCAGATGTCTGGCCTTTCAGCCTAAAAATGGCCATATAACATTGTACCACCTCACTCCCTCTAACCAGCAGTTCCATATCTTAATTTGCCAGATTACCTCCCTCCACCAACTCCTCTCCTCCTCCCACTGCACTACATTTCTTCCACAAGGCTCACAAATGGATTCTCTCTCAGAATTAGAGATAACTCCAAATTTTCTGATTTTCAACAGAAAACTGAAGACAAATAGTTCAGCCAAAATACTGATTTTAGAAATCCAACAACAGTGCCTCAGGCTCCCGCTCTCCTCCATAGGCCAGGCTACCTAGCCAGACTAAATCTATTGTGATGCACTATGATGTCCCCACTTGGTGACTAACATCAGTGCATTGTGGCAGTTGCATGGCTGTGATGCATCATGGGAGATGAAATCGAACTGGGGAACCCAGCCCATAAATGAGAATGAGAACAGGAGGCACCTGAACTACAGCAACCATGAAAGTTGGGCGGCATTTCAGAATCAATGTTTTCACGTGTTCTCTTTTTGGTTAAACAAGTTGAAATTTTCCATAGACAGCAAGATTTTTTTTGTGAAAATGCATGTTTAATCAAAAGCCATTTTTCCATTTAAAACAGTTATAGTAGAAGATCTATGACCAGCCCTAGTCACACCCCCAGTTTTAAAGTAATAGTTTAAATTATCACCATCTTCACAGTTTGGTTTTGTTTGATCTTTGACTATTGTTCAGACTGTACAGTCTCTGGGACAGAAACCACCTTTATTGTGTCTTATTCAGCACTGAACATACAATCCCTGTTTAATAAATAGCAAGAGTTAAAACACCACCACCAGAACAGGATAATCCCACATAACCACCATGGGTAAACTAGAGTGCCATCTTAAGTTTTAGTTTAAATCATGAAGACAGCCGGATTCACATTTCCAATTTTTTTTCCATCCTTTTCTTTGGTAATTACCTCTTCATTTTATTTGTTGAATTCTCTCTTCACTACCCAGTAAAAGTCAATATACTGCTCTCTCTTTTCATTGCTAATAGTTAATTTGCAAAATTTTTAAGATTAATTCTGCTGTGTGAAGAAATTTGCAAAGTTCACAATATGGCAGCACAAAAACTAAAAATAACTTCATTAATTTAACGTTAAGGATTCCTGACAACCACTCTCTAGAGAAGCATTTGTACTTAGAATGTTTAAGAAAACATACAGCATTTCATCACTATGTTTATACTTTTTAAAAGATACAGTGTGATTAATGGAGAAAAATAAATATGGAGAAGCCTTACTATGTGCCAAACTAAGAAGAGAACTTGACAAAATAGGCACTTCTCCTTATGAGTAACTTGAAAGTAACTTGGTGTTTTTCGTTACCACCTCAGCTCCCAGCAGGTCATACATAAACCATGATTGCTGCAGTTCAAACAAAGGTCTGTCCAAAGGATGGGCTCAAGGTGTGGAGAAAATTATTATTGAAACACTAGTGCCAAGCTTCTCAACCTCTTTTTTCCATTTTAATACATTGGGCTCAACCAAACAGCTCTGAGAAAGGTAGTTTAATAAAAAGAGAATTTTTACCATAACTTAAGTTTCTGCTCATTACATAAAAGTCTATTTGCCATAAGAAGGGAAAAAGTACCATAAACAAAACTGGTCAAATTGCCGGTATTTTCTCTAACATGCTCACGCAACCCCTATAGCTTATGGAAGAAGCTATACCTACCTCTGGATATGCTAGGAGATACAGCAGTGATATACGAAAACATCACCTCTTATTTTGAAGCTTCAGCTCTTTTGGAGTTATTTATGTAGCATGGCATAGTTGGAAAAAATGTCTCTAACTTAAAGCTGTTCATTAATAAGCTTCTTAATCACTCTTTACCCCTGCAAAGCACATACTAGCAAGCTAGCAATTCCACAAAATTTAATTACATGGAGATACAACAAAGAGGAGGGGGGGGAAAGACCACACAAACTTTTTACACTAATTCAAGGACTTTAACCCAGCTTTTCTTATAAGAAAGGACTAACTTATACCTCTACCATGCACAAGGAAGCACTAATGTAGATCCTTCAAGTCAACGGGACTAAATGCAAGGATCCCCCTGCAGGATGAGGGCCTTAGTGAGCACAAATGACCTAGGCTAGAGTGCCATGATGGATTTTGGAGTTACTCACAAGAATGCCACTGAATACCAAATAATTCTTACATCTTTACTAAAATCTTGATCTCCTTCAAAAGAATCCTTATTAACAAGTTTACTTTCATAAGGATGGAGATGTTGAATGCTCACCTGCAGTGCTTTACTATTTACACAGAACTTCTTTTCACAGCTGATGGACCCCCACTGTATATTTCCAAGCAAATGATATATACCCATCTACTCTTATAACATGAAATGCACCTGAAAATCTTAAGAGTTTTGCATTCATTAATGGAAGTGCCAGCCACAGTGGTAGATGTTTAGGTTTTGTGGTTGTAGTTTCCAGTGGCCTTACTTACTGTAGTTCTTTTGATGTTGGTGCCTGATGTGAAACATTGTTTGGACAGCCATGGGGTGGAGCTGCCTAGCTTTTAAGTATGCCAGAGAACAGACCACCACAGAGTAGCACACAGGTGTCCTTATATCACAATTAGTAAGATCCTGTCAGGAGTGTAAATCCAGAACTACCAAATATTAGGGACATTTCAGCTTAGAATCATATTTTACAGACAAAATAACATTCCAGAAAAAGAAAAAAAATACCACATAAGTTCCAAAATACATCAAAGTCCAAAAACTATGGGAGAATTGAAAAAACTAAACTAGGATAGGTCTTACTTCAGCATACATGGAGCAAATAAATAATACTTCTGCTGTCCCCAGGGAGAGTCTTATCCACCCAAAAAACAAACATGAATACAATTATAAACCAGACTGGCAAAATCAGTGACTACTAGTTGACAAATAAGATGGGAACAATTTGTGTGTCTCTCTTTTCAGTAAAAGAGGGAAGAAAAGTGAAATTCATTCTTTGAAACCCTATAGAAATAGTGAAACAATATTGCAGAATTCCAAAATCTCTTTTATAAGCATATAAATGTAGTCCCCTGGCACTACGAGTTACGTTAACAGTACCCTCTTAAAAAAAAACGCAACTCATTTTCGACTCATTATTTCAAGTGGGAGGGATGTGTGGCCTCGTGAGAAAGGGAACATGCCTAAGTTATTACTGCAGGAAAGCAATCTGTCAAAGCCTGGTCATTTTGGCATGGTGAATACCACTGGTGAGAGATCAGAGAGTCAGATTCTGCTTGCAATTATTGCTAAAGGACTTTGGATACAGGCAGCCTGCTATCAATTATACCCTGGCCTCAGACACTTGGCCTTTTCAAGTTCCCAGTGTCTTTTGTTTTGTAAGAGTTATCCAGTTCTTGGATGTTATTCATGTGTTGTGTTACTCCTAAGTGTCATTAACGATTCAATTAAAATTTCACAGCACGTTAGCATATTCAGTTATTTATGCTTGCTAAAATAAAGTCCAAGACAGATAAAGTGAATTCAGTCTCAAAATTCTGACTTCAGAAATCATGCTTTCATTGGGATGGGAGGAAATGTCATGTTTGAGGGTACACATATGAAAGTGTGCTTGATACCCTCACTCCACTAGTGGTACCATTACAAAGGTAAATTTCCATTTTGGTAGAAAAGAAATTCTACATAACTTTAATGATGTAACTTATTGTACTGTTTTAGTAAGTTACAAATGGAGTACTACAGCAATTAACATGTATAAAAAAAGTCTCCACCCAACTAAAAACACCTTTAATTTTAAATTACTTTTTTGTTTTATTAGTTTACCTTCCTGTGTGAGATTTTTCCTGAAAGATTAACTCCAGGTGGAAAGTGGAAATGGCAATTAAATTAATCTAAAGGGTATATTACATAGGAGCTCTATTATAAGAGATAACGAAACATACTGTACTTTCATACAATTAATAGTGTTACAGGTTGGCTGGCTTTTTTTCTTTAAATGGTGACTATTCCTTCTACAAAAACTTTGAACTTAAGGACTTTGAATAAAAAGTAGAAGTTTCAGTCTTAAGCCTTCTAAGGCAGCTCTCTGTCTATACCCTCAATGGACTTAGTCATGCAAGGAGAAGATTCTTTAGTAACTTTAAAGACTTTGTTTAAAGCTCAAGAAAACATGGACTGTCAGCATCCTTTGTGTGTGTTTTGCAGCTTAAACCCATTCCCCTGTACATTTGTGACCCTCTACCCCAATTCTCTAGTTTCTTTGGACATCAAACTCAGGATTATTGTTTGATTTCCTTCTAGGTAAAAGGAGATTAAAAGCCCAGCTGCAACAGCTGACAGACAAAAGGGAAAATATAGTTTATCCACTATATTTATCAGTGTTTTTTTCCTTTCCACATACCAATAACATTAACCGACTTCCCCACAGCGTGGGGGAAATATAGGGGGCATCTCCCCTTCAGAGTGTCAAAAACAAGAGTTGTCAGTTCAAGGCAAAAATGATTTGCATGTAAATTCGGATCAAAAGCAAGCCTGCACCCTGAAGTTGTCAAATTTTCTACCAATTTGACACTTAAATGGGCTATAGCAAAAAACTCTAAACTGAAGAGTGAAAAAACATGGCAACTCAATTAACCCCTTGCAGATGAGAAATGGCAGGGTGAAAAGTCTGACCTGAACTGCCAGATCTGAATACCTGATGCCTTAAACAAACAATATTATTCCTCCTACAATCCTGGAAAAAATACATTTCCCATGGCTCCCTATTGTGCCTCTTGTTTTAAGATGCTACTTGCAGAATATTTCAAAACAACATTCTTAAAATTACCACCACTTCAGTCCTCCAAGTAACTTAACTGATCCATGGAAAATTTCCTACATGGAAATATATTATCTTCCAGGTATTTTTTAACCCCCTTGGAACTAAAAAATAAATAAATGCCACTTTCCCAAAAAAATCCCATGCCAATAGCTTTAGAGAGACTAATTCTCATCTTCATGCACCACTAAAACTGGGTGTTTACTGTAATAAAAACTACAGCTATGCAAAGGATATCGAACTACTATTTAGTCTCATCTGCCCAAAGCACCTTGAAATTTCTGGGAGCTGCACAAAATTCTGTGAAAATTGGAGAAAAAAAAAAAACTTTTACACAATCGCTCCTTAAGCTTCTAAAATTACGAGAGGCCTTGGATGGTATTTTGGAGATTAAAGCCAAAAAATCAGAGGATCTTATTCCTAAACCTAACTCCCTGCTTCACTTAGTCAGTTCACATGACTCCTCCTTTTTGCAAAAGCAGTGTTTAATGTCTTTTGAGCCAGCCATCAGCTTACCATGCATCCCAAAACACAGACCACTTATGGACAGGCTGCAACAATAGGCATTTTAAAACTTACTTATAACAGGAAAGAAATATTTGCAATGAGATATACCCACGGTCTTATCGGCATATAGCAGGTAAAGGCAGAGAAGAGACCAGCGGACCATCTAGAAGGGATCACTTTAATGCACTAAGTATCTGATAAATCATCATTTGTGTGTGAACCAACGGGAGCAGGCCACTGCCGCCAAGGGAGAGAACATGTTTTATTTTGCCAGCTTCTCTTTTCAATATGACAACCAAGTTTCTGGCAAGTCTCTCAAAGGTGATTTGCTAAGATGAAACGCATACTTGTTAACTTAGATGTGTCTCAGAGTGAAAGGTGAGTGTGCTGGCACATTTAGCCTCCCTGTGTATTTCCATATTTACACAACAAAATTAAGTCTCCACATACATCTCAGCTGCATGCTCACTTTAAGTGGAGTTCAGATAAGAATGCAAATAAATATTTAATGCATTCTTTATACTGCCACATAGGCATAATCATTCACGATCGCTTAGTAACAGCTGTTACTCCTGCCAGTCCCTTCACAGATTTAGATTCATTACACCATAATCACACACAAATTTCTTATTCACCTCAAATGGTAAAGTATGGTTGTGACGTACCAAGATATAATCCAGGCCAATGAGTAGCTGCGTCACCCCTTCCCTGCAACCTGGGGTACCCTTTACCATAACTTGCTGTTGTAGCCTCCTGACTGGACTGCTCACAGAACAGCCTCCAGCATGTAAGTCATTCCCATCTATGTTTCTGTTTATGCTGCAGCCAGTCAGCCACACTTTGGCTCTTATCAGCCTTAAAAAATGACCCCAGCACATACGCAGTCCCAGATTTCCCCCAAAATACACATTCCCTATCCTGAACAGTACATATATGTTAAGTCTATTATTCCTTTAAGGGAGTAGTATGTAAACAACTTTTTACCCAAAATGGAGTTCACTCAGACTCTTCAGTTTATACACTGGATTAGATAAAACAAGTTTATTAACTACAAAGAAATACATTTTAAGTGAGTACAAAGAAGGAGGCATAAAAAAAAGTCAGAAAGGGTTACAAGATAAAACATTTACTGCTGCCTAACAAACATATTCAATTCAAAGCTAAGTTCTCTTACCACATGCTTTCAGCAGTCTTACTGACCAAACTCTTTAGGTCAGGACGCTTCCCCCAAAATCCAATAACTACTTCCTTTGTCCTTTCAGGTTCAATGAATGTGATGGGCGGGAGAAGGGGGTGCCTTTGGGGTGTTTCGTCTCTCCTTTTTATAGTTTCAGTCCCTTTCTTGAAAAAGATTTCCAGCTGAGAACCAGGAGCCAAAGAGTCTATGTGGAAGGATGTTCCCCATTTTTTTCAGCCATTTGAACTTCCTTGGTCTTTCCTTCCTGCTTCATGACTCTGCTTACTGATTAAATGCAAATTAAGGCAAGCACCTATTCCTTTGTTGAGCACCGACCTGATAGCCAACTTCAGCCTGGGCAGGGCTGCAGGGTTTGGAACATGTGCTACCACCACCATGCAGGGGAATCTTATGATTTCACACACAATGTTGCCACACATGTTTTACCAGGACAACACTAGTGAAATGATTTATGTACAAATTATGCCTTGTAAGGTGTCATTTGAAATGGATACTTTGCTGGTTAGTGTATAGTGTGTGCATACAGGGGTGTATTCCATCACAATGGCCTTCTTATGAAAATCAACAGGAATATTCAGGACCTGATTTCACATTACCTGTGCAGTGTGAAGAGCGTATGCACTTAACTGTGCATACAACTGACCTTTCGTATTGGCAACTGCACATGCAAGTCAGGCACAAACTGTAATTGCATATACTGCAGTAAAAATGAAGCTTGCAGCATAATCATCAGTAATCATATCCACTTAAAAAAGCAAGCTATTATATGGAATGTGGTTTATTAGGTATACATGCATATATCACAGAAAACTAGTGAATATCGTAACTAAGGCAAAGGAACGCAAATATAGCTCACACAACAGGATGTGTCTAATAATAAGGTAATGGGCATGACCAAAAAAAGGTGTTGCTAGAGGACCCAACCACATGAGCCACACAATCAGGAGCTCATTCACCTGCACATCTACTAAAGTGATATATGGCATCATGTGCCAGCAATGCCCCTCTGCCATGTGCATTGGCCAAACCAGACAGTCTCTATGTAAAAGAATAAATGGCCACAAATCAGACATCAGGAATCATAAGGTTCAAAAAACAGTAGGAGAACACTTCAATCTCCCTGGACATTCTATTACAGATTTAGAAGTAGCCATACTTCAACAAAAAAAAAAAAAAACTTCAAAAACAGACTTCAAAAAGAAACAGCAGAGCTATAATTCATTTGCAAATTTAACACCATTAATTTAGGCTTGAATAGGGACTGGAGGGGCTCGCTCACTACAAAAGCAATTTTCCCTCTCTTAGTATTGACACCTCCTCCTCAATTACTGGGAGTGGACCACATCCACCCTAACTGAATTGGCCCTGTCAACGCTGGTTCTCCATCTGTAAGCTAACTCCCTCTTCATGTGCCAGTATATTTATGCCTGCATCTGTAATTTTCATTCCATGCATCTGAAGAAGTGGGTTTTTACCCACGAAAGCTTATGTTCAAATAAATCTGTTCGTATTTAAGGTGCCACCGCACTCGTTTTTGTGGATACAGACTGACACGGCTCTGATAAAAACACAAACCATCTTGCTGCAGAAGTATTCACTGCTTTTTCCATTATAAGGCATAGGTACAGCAAGTGCAGGTCTGCTACAGAAGCTGGAGTGGGCCAGTGCTTACCTCGGGCACCTCCTGAAAGCATCTGGCACATCTCTCTAGCAGCATCTCCTAGGCAGGGAGGGCAGGGGGTCTCCACACACTGCCGCTGCCTGCAGGCTCCACCCCTGCGGCTCCCATTGGCCACAAGTAAGTGCCAGCTGCTTCCAGGAGCAGTGTGGGGACAGGGTAGGCAGGAAGCCTGCATTAGCCTCGTTGCGCTACCAGACTTCTAGCACCTAAAACCTCCCAGTTTGGTGTCAGTAGCCTCTAAGAAATAGGGCCTGATTCCAGGAGACTCCCACTGATTGGGATCCTAGCTACTACAGCCAAATCTCCCTCAGGTTGAAAGAGAATTTAGCACTAATAAAAAAATAACTAATTGACTTTCTTAGATACTGACGCTCTCTTTGCACCAAGTATTCACAGAATGGGCAATGGTAATGTAAGCCACCCTCAAACCAATCTAACAAAACACCTCAACTTGGCTCCAGAGAGCTTGGATTTGAAAACAGCGTTGCTGTTCTTATTTTGAAGAATTGGACAGATTCTTTGGTATCAGAGTGTAAACTTTCTCTAAATAGCTTTTAGAGTAGGTTCAATTTTTGGGCCTATCAGCCTTGACAGCGTCTGTTATAGGATTCTGACACACAAGTGCTGGCAAGAAACCAATTGCTTCCCAACTCCGGTCACATGACCTGTTTCAGACAAGAGTCCATGTCCCCTGACTCCCATGATTATTAGAGTTTTCATTGAGAATTACTGACATTTTGCCACAGATCTTTAAAAGCGGTAGCATCACTTCACAATAAATCAGTCTGACAACTTTATGAATTTCCAAGAAAAAAATATCAACCCTGTAAAACTTCATGTCAAAAAAGAAAGAAAAAATTAAAAGCAATGCCAATGTATAAACACACATACTTGGCTGCATGAAGTCGTCTGCTACCATCAATCAATAAGCAAATAGCTTTGCTTCAATGGAAAGAGTTAAAGTGAACATAACCATGCAAATGTATCCATGCTTATTGCTGGTTTCTTTTTCAAGTTCCTATAGATGACTGAAGACCTGACTGACCAGAATAATTTGTTCCCTTAAGGCTCAAGAAGTCTAAAGCAGATTCTGTTAGTATCACTCTTTACAAATTCAGAAGGTACCCCTCCTTTTTGCTCAGAGCTAAACCAGATTTACAACAACTGTCAAAGCACAGGATGACAGATAAATTAATCTTCCCTTCATGAGTTTACATCCCAGGCATCTGGGCTGCTGATCTAGCCCTAACAAGCATAGGGTCTCTACAAGCTGTCGTTTAAAGTTGATGTTTCCATGACTGGAGATGAATTATTCTGTCATGAGAATCTATTTATTCAGCAGTTGGAGGGTGGGGTTTTGGCTTCAAGATAGGATGATTTCATGGGTTAAAGTCCCTTTGATGAGTCTGTTTAAATCTTGCACAGTCAGCCCCAAAACTGTTTTTTTTTTTTTTTTTTTTTTAGATTTGCAGAATATAAAAAGCTTAAGTTTCATGTGTAAAGTAATTTCATTTTTCTCAAGTATGACAAGAACAAAAGAAAAACAAAGTAACAAGCAGAGCAGTTCTCTCTGTACAATAACTAATTGATAATGAATTCAATTTCTGATTAAGTTAGTCTTCCTAAATAAGACTCTGTTCATAAATAGCTTTTTAAAATGATGGAATATTTTTATAATTCCCACAATCCTTCAGAGATCATCTAGTCTGCATCCTGGAATCTGACACTACACTTTCCCCTGTACAAAGAGATGGTGCTTTAAGGAGGCAGAGAACTGTTATTCCATCTACTAAAAGCACTTATTCTTAACACAGCCCTGATGGTGACTAAAGAAGCAGGCATTATTTTGCAGTCCTTGATCAAAACCAGCTCCTATGGCAGGTTTATTTATGTATGCAAGCTCAACCAGCTGAGGAAAGTGGTTCATCAGGACCTAGAGGCCAAACAAAAGAACCTGCGCCAGGGCGCACGTGCGCGCACACACACACACACAGTGGATCAAGCTCTGAGACATCCACTGGTAGATCAAATGCCTTGCATTCAGTAAAGAAATTAAACGACTCCAGCAATGATGCCTGTGTGCATTTAAATCCCTATTTCCCATTAGCAAGGGTTATGTCTACTCAGTGGTATCGGACCACCGCCTGCCCATTTTTCACCACTGAGGTACTGTATACGAAGTGGGCATAATATTGTATTACATTACACAGGAGACTGAGCTTAAATTTTTGGGAGAATGGTACAGCCAGACTCCAAAAAACATCCAATTGATAAGATGGATAGAGATCGCTATATCAAGTCCTAGATGCTGCAAATGGTTTTCTTGAATTGCAGCTACAAGTAAATAGAACAATGAATTGGAATGGCCAATGGTAGAGGGAGAAAAAGTCTATATATGAAGAAATTGCTTTGTATGTGCATGCACATATACATGCTGTTTCAATATATTTTAGGTAAAAAAAACAACACTTTACTAGACAGGGTTTTCCAGTTGTTTGTGGAGGGTGGGTTGGTTGGTTGTTTCCTGGTTGATTTTGTTTTGTTTTTTAAACACTAAATAGGCATTTGAAGTAAGTGACCTGTTCATGATTTTGCATCCAGACAATAGCTAGAAATTAATGGAATACAGATTTTGAAAATAAAACAAAGACACTTCAACCTCTTGA
The DNA here is from genome assembly GCF_003597395.2 of Chelonoidis abingdonii. NCBI lineage: Eukaryota > Metazoa > Chordata > Testudines > Testudinidae > Chelonoidis > Chelonoidis abingdonii. The sequence continues at coordinate 2,861,759 of NC_133783.1, read as the reverse complement.
AACTGGCTCTGTTTGCAAGGGGTATCTATCACAAGCTCTAACTCCTCTTCCAGTAAATTTATCAGCTACAATCAAGGCAGGCAAGACAGTGGACTAATGCTGAGATCTAGCATCAGAGTCCTGTTGTGGTAACAGATGCAGGCTACAATAATGCATAGTTATGGCTTCCCTCACCCTCCTTTTTAAAACGCCACACTTCTTTTCAGAGCTTTCATTGTAGGGTGATAGGTTATCCTTTTGGATCCATTGTCTTTACATATATGCGTTGTAAAAATGATCTGCATCTCACATTATTCAAGATACATAAGAACCTTTAAAAGGGGCAAAGAGCTTTGGCCCCACGAGTAGTGGATTAAGATGGATTCCACTGCATTTTCAAAATTATAATAAAAACCCTTCAAATACACATGGGCTGACCTGATGTTTTTGCACTTCAGCACTGACCAACCATAAACTGGCTTAGATTAGAACTGTGCTAACAGCATGTGCAGCTTTGGAGCAGCCTTAGCCATGTGAACTTCCATGGATCCATGGTCCTGGGACATCCTCATCACATTGTGGGTGTTGGGGCTCTCAGAACTTCCAGGCTTCCTGCTGTGGACCTGGCACAGTCCACATGGTGGGGCTGCCCTGGAGCCGCAGATGCTGGGAGCTCAGGCAAACTCACTCCTATTAGAAGCAGTGAAACTAACAAGAATGTCAATGCATTTTGCAGTGTTGCTGTATCCCTGTCAGTCCCAGGATATGAGAGAGACACAAGATGGGTTAGATAATATCTTCATGTCTGAAGAAGAGCTCTCTGAAAGCTCAAAAGGTTCTGTTTCATCAACAGAAGTTGGCCCAATAAGAAGATATTACTCTAACCTTCCCCACATTGTCGCTCTAAGAATGTCAGTTTCACTGCTTCCAATCAATTTTGTTTCAGGAACACCACCCCTCTGTATTTCCTAAATACATTTTTGGGGAAAATGAGAAAATTTGGGGAGGGAAGGGTATCCATCTGAATCAGCCCAAAACCAAATTTTGAAATTTCTTGTGAACCAGAAATCTGGGGTTTCAGCCTACTCTATAGTTTAGACAGACATGTTATATATATATATCAGGGGTCAGTGACCTCTGGCACAGGGTGCTTACCCTGGCAGGCCAGGCCAGTTTGTTCATCTGCCATGTCGGCAGGTTCGGCCAATCGCCACTCCCCCTGGCTGCGGTTTGCCGCTCTGGGCCAATGGGGGCGGTAGGAAGCCGCAGCCAGCACATCCCTTGGCCCGCCCCACTTCCCGCTGCCCCCATTGGCCCAGAGCAGCGAACCACAGCCAGTGGGAGCTGTGATCAGCCAACCCTGTGGACGCTGCAGGTAAACAAACTGGCCCAGCCCACCAGGGTGCTTACCCTGCCAAGCCGCGTGCTAGAGGTTGCCGACCCCTGTTATATATTATACATGCACAGTTCAGTGTACTTTCAGCAGAATTTGGTTTTAGTAATCCTAGAAATGTACACGTTAAGGGACCTCAAGAGGTCATCTAGTCCACCCCCACATCCCCCACTAAGGCAGGACCAAGTATACATAGACCATCCCTGATAAGTTTTTCAAACCTGTTCTTAAAAGCCTCCAGTGATGGGGATTCCACAATGTCTCTTTGTAAGCTATTTAGAAAGTTCTTCCTAATATTAACCTAATTTTGCCTTGCTGCAAATTAAACCCATTACTTGTTGTCTTATCTTCAGTGAAGATGGAAAACAATCAATCACCATCCTCTTTGTAACAGCCCTTAGCATATCTGAAGACTGCTGTCCAGTCCCTCTCAGACTTCTTTTCTCACACCAAACATGCCTAGTTGTTGGGGTTTATGTTGTGTTTAACATTTCCTCATAAGTCAGGTCTTCTAAACAGTTAGTTATTTTTGGAGCTGTCCTCTGGACTCTCTCCAGTTTGACTACAGCTGTTCAATTGGGGAACCCAAAACCAGACAGAATGTCAGCTGAGTTGTCACCGGTGCTGAGTAGAGCAGAACAATTCCCTTCAAGGTCTTATTTAAGACACTCCTGTTAATAGAGCCCAGATTGATATTAGTGTCTTTCATAACTGCATCACATTGTTGGTTAACATTCAAATTTTGATCCAGCGCACTACAATCCTCAGAGCCTTTTCTGAAGTACTGATACCTAGCTAGTTATTCCCCGTTTTATAGTTGTGCACTTGATTTTTCTTTCCAAAGTGTAGTATACTGCGCTCATCTTTATTGAATTTCATCTTGTTGATTACAGACCAGTTCTCCAACTTATCAAGGTAATTTTGAATTCTAACCCTGTTCTCAAAAATGCTTGTAACCACTCCCAGTTTGAGGTCATGCACAAATTTTATAAGCACATTCTTCACTCCATTAGCCAAGTCTTTAATGAAAATATTGACTAGTACAAGAGCTAGGACAGACATGTGAGGAACCCCACTAGATACATCCTCCCAATTCTAATTGAGATAACTAACATTTATAAATACCCATTACGATAAACACATCAAAAATGTTACTGTTCACATGCAAGCGTGCTGCTGCTGATCTGTCTATTCCTCACTTAAATTCTTACTGCTGAAAACTCCAGAAATATATATAAGTGCAGTGAGTATGAGCACACAAAGTTCTCTCTGATCTTTTCAGAAGATACACATTTTTGCAACATTTTGTTCACAGTGACAGTGCAAAACTATTTTGAAAACCACTCTGCTGTAGATAAGAAACGTAACTGCTTATGAAAGTGCTAATTAAAAGCATGGCACTTGATTGCCTGAAAATTGACTGACTTGCCTTGCACTAAGTCAATCTGGCTTTCTAAAATGGATATTTTCTTTCAGTGTATATCTGATTGGGAAGTTAGTAGTTTTGTAAGTCCAAATGTAATTGGATGGAACAATAAGAGGAGGATTTTTCCCTCAGAATTTCATTTCAAGTAAAAATACTGCATAAGCAACATTCTTTAACTGTACTGTACATCTTAGGACTACTTAAGCAGATTAGCAAGACCATTTATCAATAATTATTTTTCAGATAAAACTTTCTATTAAAACAGTGAACTAAGCCAAAACCTATAAGATGTTCAGGAAAGAGAGATCAGTTTGAGGTATTCATGACTTTAATCATTCTCTCTCAAAACAGATGAAATAAAATGTATGACATTCCCAAGGAGGGAGTTTCTAGTGTAATTCATCTTAAAATGCAATGTTCTGTCATCTCAAGTAACACTTACTGAAAGCAACCATCAATACTTTTTGTCAAAAATCTGCACTCTGTGTAAAATGTTCCATCAATCTCTATTTACATAAAACAAAAAAAAAAATAAAATTCAGCATGGTTCTAAAGCAGAACCAGAGTGTCTCCCACTTCCATGCTCTGTTGAAAAATTATTTTGACTGGCACAAAAACAACCCTTAAAATACATGGTGGCAAAAGCTTTATTTTTTTATTTTTTTTGGTTAATTCACACGTCCTTTAGCAAAGTTGGCTTTAGTAAAAGGAAACAATATTTTCTTTATTGTTGCACAGTAAGGGCTAAATTCTGTTTGCCTTACTCAAGTGAGTAGTCTCAGTTTGTGAACAATTTTGCAGAATGAATGATTGACTATATTCCACTTCACTTTTACAATGTCTTTGAAGTGCTCCTCCAGAAAAATCAGAAAGCAGCTAAAGCCACAAGAAGCCTGAAGACACTCTACTCACGTGAGCTGTCTCATTGACTTCAATCAGCACTACTTACAAGAGTAAAATTATGCATGTGCTTACAGGGTAGAGATCTCTATTATTAGATCTCATTAACATACCACATTCAAAATGTGTCTCTGTTATTAGGCACCACTTGATCAGATCCTTCAAAAGGTTTCTTTTATACAGCATAAGTGTATTATTAGAAGAAACACATTGAGATAACGCTACTCATTGCGTGCAGTGTTTCACCTCTGGAGAGCTGAATCTAAAATCCTAGACTGGGTCACAAGCAGAATTAACTGAGTGACTGAGAACAGGAAGAGCGAGGAATGAGTACACATCTTCTGCTCCATCTTCCAAATCCCTTCCAACATGTTCCCATGTAACAAGTGTCCTGGTATTTCATTAGCTGATCAGCCTAGTGAGACCACACACCAAACAGAGCAATTGAATATGTTCTTATGCTGGCACAAACACAATAGTGGAGGAGGTAGCCAGAGACATACCAAAGATGAAGCAGACAAAAACCAAAAGTGAGCCCTCAAAACAAGGTAGCCACAAGGTGACAAGATAAACAGCTGACAGCATGAAGTGGCAGTGACTGGAGCATCTCCTGAATGAAACTGCTGACCATGTCAGCAACCTCCCAGTGAGGGAGGGGAAAAGTTCCCAATTCAAGCAGCAGCAGCCTCAAGAAAGATCCTAGGCTAGATGTTGGAGTAGAAGGCAAGGCAACCACTAGCCACAGAGGAAACGGCACTTCCTTTCCCTTCTCCAGTGTTGCCAGCGTCTCATGATTATATCACAAGTCCTACAATAGTTGGTGTTATTCTTAAAGTTGCAGCTACTGGATTCATACAATTACACAAAAATCATCTCAGCTTTCATATAAAAAATTGTTCCTACATCTCATGTCTGTGGAGAAAAAGCTTGAAAACGTGAAGCAAGGGCATCCTAAAGATTCAGAATAGAGGGCAAAGTCAAAATTTATTTACCTTTAAATATCATGGTAGTTTGAGACCCAACCCAAGGTTTGACGCTACTACTGCAGTCTCAAATTTCTTCTTTCCCTACCAACACTTCCCTTCAGGACTCGTGTAGAAGAAGAGATGTCTCCTCACTAATCAGCTCCTAAGTCATTGCGGGGCTAGGTAATGGGAACAACAACGAAAACCCACACATTTAGGCTCTGTAAACTTGTGAGAAACAAGCCGAATTTTACTGTGGTACCTAAGCTATGGAGGTTTGTTGCAAGTGGTTTGTCTGAGCTCCACAGCACCTTATTACTCCAAATACACACAATACTACTCGCTCTCTCATACACAAAACTATAATCGGCCTGCCTACGTATTTGTTTCCCTTTAACTTAGAGAACATTTAAAACATCAATTAGTAGTTTAAAAAAAAACCCACCACAACATGTCAGTACTCCCTTAACGGTAAGGGAGGCAATATATAACGGACTCCAAAAGAGAGGTGAGCTTCGGACCATTCACAACTGGTGAAGTCTAAACCAGCAGTTATCAGAGTCAGCCACCATTGCACCTCTGCTGGTGGAAGCGCTAATGAGAAAGGGCTCTGGTATTATTACAACCATATTGTCTAGATGTGCTCTGAGCAGGGTTAGATGACACTGCAGTAAAATGCCTCAGTCAGGCCTACACTAGCATTCCCGCCATTGTTACTACCAATGGAGCCATCCCAGCAGCAGATTTCCCTATAATTGCCAGTGTAAAAGAGCACATCTTCACCAGGGGCAGCTCTAGGGATTTTGCCACCCCAAGCACGGCAGGCAGGCTGCCTCCGGCGGTTTGCCTGCGGAGGGTCCACTGGTCCCGCGGCTAAGGAGGTCCGCCTTAGCCGCAGGACCAGCGGACCCTCCTGAGGTAAACCACCGGAGGCAGCCTGCCTTCCGCCCTCACGGAGCTGTCAGAGGGCCCCCCGCGCTTCCCGCCCCAAGCCTGCGCTTGGCATGCTGGAGCCTGGAGCCGCCCCTGGTTTCACTGTAGGATTAGCTTGGGTTCTTACCTTTTTTGTATATGCAGCCCAAAGCGTCATCCAAGCTAGGTGGTGCTTTCAACCTAGGCTAGCTCGCACAGCTGCATGGGGTACAGATTAGAGCCCAGTTTCTGCTTTCACTTGGGCTCATAACCCACTTCATAGTGAGGACATAAACTAAATCACTCAAGTGCTGATAGTCCTTCAATGCCTTCTCACAATTCCTCTCGGTGCCCAGAAGGACAGACAAGTTCTCACATAACTCACTGGGAAGAAAAAAAAAAAAAGTGACTCAGTTTACTACAGCCCAAACAAATCTTGCACTGTGCCTCCCGAGAAGTCTTAACAACACACTCAAGGGAGTGCAGTACCATTGAGGAGGGAGTGACTACAATAAGACTTTACATTTGGTGGATGCACATCCGATAAAGTGGGTATTCACCCACGAAAGCTCATACTCCAATACATCTGTTAGTCTATACAGTGCCACAGGATACACTGCTGATTTCTCTCAGTGTATCATGACCTCAAAATCATTTCTAGAGGACTATTTCAACCTAAATGTTTTGGAGGTCACTGATGCATTTAATTATATTTAAAACATATAAACATCCTAGCAACTCTAAAAACTCATTATAAACATGTAGTTGTAATTACTTACTTATTTGTGTTAGCAATGATAATTTACCCTTCTATAGCATTTTCCATCCACTCCACTGGCTGGCAGGTATTGCTATAATACCATTTGACACATTGGTTAAATAAAAGGCAATGAAAAGTTTAGAAACTTGCCCAAGTATGCCCAAGGCCATAAAGTTGGTCTGTGGCAGAACAGAATAGAACTGCAGAATCCTTGATCCAAGTCTCAGGTTCTTATGGCTAGACATCAGCTTGAGCCGAAAAATTTCAAATATATACACACACCAATAGATTAAAACAAAATTGATTGTTACTCCACACTATACAAACTGGCTTTGTCTTCACTCTGTAAAGGATCACTGGAAAACTTCATAACTACATTCTCCAATCAATGCACATTAGAATTATTTGTGTAAATCCCCAACAGTCATCAAAGAAAGAGTTATGGCTTCTGGTTTTTGCTAAGAAAACATTTTAACTGAAGTATCAGCCAGATCTCATTCAACTCATATATATATATTTTGAGAGAGAGAGAGAGAAAGAAATTAAAGAGAGAAGCTGCTCACCTCCAAAAAAAATCACACACGCCCCTTATCTGTTTTGCCCTGCTCCTCATCATTTTCACACCAAACGGACAGCACAAAACTACCAATGAAAGCCACCAAAATGGAATTAGTATAAAAATAATGCCACCCCACTCATTTCTCCATCCCCCAAAATAAAAGGTAGGAAAGTTTAATCACTTCCAATTAAGATGTTGAAAAATTACTGCTAATTTTTTTGTCAAGTGAAAACCAGAAGCCATATGCTTAATATATTGCACTTCGTTATCTGCTATGTCTTTCAACCATAGATAACAGAATCAGCCACATGAAATTCTGAGATTCATGCCAGGTTGTGGTGGGAAGGGGAGGGTGAAAAACACCAAGGTAATAAAAAGATGAGAACTTTGGGTAATCATAAAGACTATTACAAGGGTAGAAAAGCCATTGTCAACATTTCCCAAATTAAAAGCCTTTTCTTTTTTAAAATAATTGAGAATTAAAAGCCTGCATTAGCCAAGGTTAGTGCCTTTAAATCCTGTGTTCAGAGAACATCCAACAAGCACACACATACAGCACACTAAGAATTCAATTTGGAAACCATCATCTAAAGCACAGAGGAGAACAGGAAAGTCATATTGCTATAAAGCTTAGATTATCAATCATCTTGACAGTTTATTGGCTTTATCACCACACATACCACTAAAATGATGTCTGGCCTAGAATGTCAGGAGGCAAACATTAAACAGACCAGGATTAAAAAGCAGATCCCAAACAGCACTCCAGTAAAGTTTCCCTTCCACTCTGAAATTAGTTAAAGCTGACTAAGTAACTGGCGCTAGACTTTGAAGAAATATACAGCCTAAAAGGCGCAGAGTCAACACAGACTTGACAAGCTGATAGGTAATGTCATGTTATGGCAACTATAAAGCTCCTGCGGTTGATTTATCATGTACTGTGTGCAACAGAATGATTGCTAATGGAGGGTGGAAAAAAAAAAACAAAAAAAACAAAAAACAATTTGCCTCTTCTCAGAACCAAGGGCTTGCATCAGAAGGACCAAGTCAACTCCTTGAAGTCAGGCAAGAATGCTAATCATTTCATATTACTGAACATACATATTAACATTAAAGTAGTTTTCCAGATTCTGGAGAATCTAACAGGAAGAAGAGATATTCATAATTCAATAGCACCAGACAGTGAAAGCTACAAATGCAGAATTTTTAAAATAACTGCATGTGTCAATCTGGCAATTAATTCTTAACATAATTAAGATAATATATAAATAGGGCACAGCTGAGAACAGTGCACCCATCATTTGTTAGGCAGTGTATTTACAGATGCTCAAGAATACAGGGGAGGACAGTTACAGATAATTATAAAGCCCCTTCTCTGCCCAAGGAAAATTACTCACATCTAAAACCATTTTAGATTTTTTTCATATATGCAATGTATTTTTTGTATTCTCTCCCTAACTTTTGTTTAGAAGTAACTGGTCCAGTCTATTAGTAATGAACATACCAATATTAACTGAAATTTAATAACAAAATATTCCTAATAATGTCTCCTACCCAAAGAACTAACCAAATAATTCAAGCTATCATGTTTTGTAATATATTCCATTGTTTTCTTGCTCAAAGTCAGTCAAAATACACAAACACACACTTATGTGATTGAGTGAACAGTGACAATAGCTGCCTATTCAGAGCCATGGCCCCTCCCCACACCCCCAAATGGTGATCCTATTATGCAAAAAGGTGTTGGGAGGTTTAGCAAGTGCTTTCACAACTTGCTGTAGAATTGTGCAGAGCAATATTATTTCAATCCTATCACAATGAGATTCAATACCATAACTACTACTTCACATTCTGATGGACTGAAGGAATGCGTTTTTAAACAGAGTCAACATATTTGAAAATAAAAAAAATTGACGGAAATCCTGGTTCAAGCAATGTGCTGGCCCTAAGTTTAAAAGTTGATAAATCTGTGTCTTGGCAGTGATTAATAATTGAATCACTGTTTTAAATCCTTAGCTGAGTCATTCACTGTACATCAGATGACATAAGATTTCTAGCAAATTTAGTGCCGAAGAACAAGTCTCACAGCTGAGCAAATCCTGAACTTTTAAACCCAAGTGAAGACTAGAAAACTGAAGTCTGGAAACACACAAAACACCCTGCTGTGGGGTTCAACACAGCCTGAACACAGGATGGGAAAGGAACAAGACCTCAAGTGTTTAGCTAACTTCAAAGATATGGACAAGATTACAGCTACCAAACAACATAGCCTCTCAAACCTGTGAATGGTCTGAGTGAGAATTCTAAGGGACCATAAAGGATAGTCTCAAGTGGGAGCCCACTGAAAAGATTCTCTGTCCCCTTTACAGCCTAAGAGGATACTCAGAGGTAGGTTTAGGGTTTTCTCAACCAGCAGTAGAAATCTTTCCCATAAATGGAAGGTGGGAGGCTAATAGCACCAGATTCGAAAAGACAGACAAGCAACCATGAATTAGGAGCCTGCACATATATGGCACAAAGATTGTGACAGGTTGATTTGCAAACACTTCCATGTAACTCTCATGACCTGTTCTGCATATTGCTCAATCCTACACCTATTTGTTAAACTCCAGGGTGTTAATTTTTCAGTGGCCCGTGCTAAGTTGTCCCTTGAGTCTGAACTGGTCATCAGGATGTGAGTAATAACATTGATGATGTATCTGCTACTGGAAAAGATTAACAAAAAACACTCACCATTAAGGTGCTAAGCAGAGAGAGAACAGCCAGCCACAACTGCTTAGGAGTGTCTACTTAATATTTTTCACCCATCTGGTATCTAAAAATCATGCAATGCAATTGCATCAATGGAATGTTTTAGATAAACTAAAACATTAAAAATCACAAAATATTTCTTTTTTCCTTTTCACAATGATAGTATCCACTATATTTTAATTATTTGCTCCATGTGCTGAATTTCTAACACCACAGGCATCACCAGTAATTAATGACTGTAGAGAGGTGATCACCCTGCTCCTGCCCTGAAGGGCTTAAAGCAGCCCTGAGAGAGGGCTGTGGCAGGGGAAAAGCTAGGCTGATTGGGGAAAGTAGCCACAGTTAGGGTCACGCCCCAATCAGTCCACAGGTGGCCCTATAAGAGGGCTGAGGGCCAGAGGCTGGCAGAGACTCTCTTGGAAGAGAAAGAAGGACCTGGCTACCTGGGAGCTCAGAAGGGTACCTGAGGTGCAGCAGTGCTAGGGAAGGGCAGAGGGAGCTGGGGAGCTCAAGCCTAGTAAAACCCCAGGCTGCAGGCCTTGTCAAAGGCCCTAAAAGAGAACTGAGGTTGCAAAGGGGCAGCCCACAGATAGGCCAAAGCAGCAAGTCCTAACCCCCCTTGCAGATGATGAGTAGTTTACAGACTGCAGTCAGCCCCAGGGAGTGGGAGCTTGATGACGACTGTCAGTAGCCACTGAGGTGACGATAGAGGGTTGCTGGTTCCCCAGGAAGGGAAGACTCAGAGACTGCAGGGGTACTGCAGAGGGCAGAACCCCGAGGGAAGGGGCACCAGGGTCCAGGAGGGACATGAGGGCCAGCAACAAGTGAGCCACTGGCCTGCAGAGGGCGCTCTGGAACTGGCAAAGAGCTAATTCCCAGGAAAACCAGTGAGAGGCACCACGCCAGTGAGTCATTGCCCCGCCACAACGACCCATTAGATAACCGCCTTAATGCAAACCAACAGGTGGCAAATGCTCTAACAAACTGATCCTAAACTAAGGTAAACTCAAAGGATTACAGCTACTATAAACCAATAGTCTTGGTTTGTAATAGTACCATTTCCTTAGAAATAATCCACACCATTTTAGATCACAACAGAATTTAAAAAGTTGTTAAAGAACTATTGGCATTGACAGAAATGGCCTAGCTGCTCACTCACACACTGAATACAAATGGTTCCTAGTTTCAATGGAGCCACAAAAAAAATACCAAGTTAAGAGCCACTAGTATTACTAACAGGTCATAATGAACAAGTAGTACTGCTAAGATTCGTAACAAAGGCTCTGTTGTGCTATTACCTACACAGCTGAGCCAGTAAAACTAGCCTCCTAGCTCCCAGTTGCTTACTTTTTTTCCTGAAGACTAGAACATTAGCAGTAGTTGCAACAGAGAAAAAAAATTAACTAGCTGTGAATAACCTATTTTGCATTAACCCATTTTCCCTGGAGAATGTAATTCACTGGGTTTGCACTAAAGATGGACCATAAACACTCTTTGCATAGTATAACATGATACCACTGACACTTCATTGTTCACATATTTAGATGCCCCTTCAGATCCATTTACACAGCTGGAACTAAAAGGGCCTCAAAACTAACTATCAAGACAACAAACAGCACAACTCTGAGCGATTATTGTATACTTTGGGCAATGCTGCAAAGCTCAGGTCTGAGGACCCAGCAAACAAGAAAGTGCAACAATCTCTTAAATATTAGGCCACCTGGAACATCATACAGCAATTGTGAAAACAAGTGAACAGAAACAAAAGAAAAAAAAACAAAAAACCACAAAATTAAACCATACACCATTTAACTTTGCATTAGTGATATGAAATGAAGTTCATTAGAAATACCTGTGTCTGGATACAGGGAACATGTATCCTCAATTCTATCGTCAGTGGATCAGGATTTGGAGGTTAGATTGTATTTGTACTATATTGGTTAGCTATTCTGAACTAGTTACCTATAGAGCGTAAGAATAACGGACCAGAGGGACGAAATCTAGTCAAAATGAAAATGTTGGCAATACAATTTCCACCAAAGTCTGTGGGGATTTGGTTTGTCCTTCTGAAAATACAGGAGTTCAATCGCTGGCTAAAACCAATATATTTAGATCTTTTTTATTAAAGTGAATTGCTATGATCTCATGTAACCTGTAACAAGAGATCTCTTACATATGGAGACCTATGAATGTTGGATAACGCTAATCAGAGCTCTGTGGACGGCATGGATCAACGCTCACGTCGCACTCCCCATCTATACCCAGCAAGAGCCAGGAAAGTTAATGATCCAACCAGTGGAACAAATTTGGTGATGAATCCTGCTCACATGCCACCTGAGGCACATTGCGCATACATTAAGAGAGAGCTCTGCCATGACAAAATTACTCTGGAGAATGACAAAATAACTACAGTGTCATCATAGCCATATTGGTCACAGGATATTAAAGACAAGGTGGTAATATCTTTTATTGGACCAACTTCTATTGGTGAGGGAGAGAAGCTCTAAAGAAGAGCTCTTTGTAAGCTTAAAAGATTGTGTCTCTCACCCACAGAAGTTGGTCCAATAAAATGTATTATCTCATGTGTCTTGTCTCTCTAAAGTGACTGGAGTAATACAAGAAGATCTCAATGTGTGTGGTGGGGAGCAGTGAAAAGGAGCAAGGTATCAAAAATGGGAAGGCTATTTATCTTAATGTTTTCTATAGGACCCAATCACCATAACATCCAAGAACTACACAGGTGAATTAGGTCTACAAGGCAAAATTCCTAGAGGACTTCATTAATCTCCTACTCTTGTCCTTTCCCCAGCAGAATGCAACTCTGTTTGGGATATACACATATGGGGTAGGATTTTTCTCCTCTCCCTGGCTAATTTGGCTACAGTAGGAATGCACTGTGAAAAAGATAAAGGCCTGTATTACATCCTGCAAAAAAGTACACTGAGTTACCATCTTAGAGAAATCCCCCAATATAAGCAGCTTATACGCTAATAAAACACACATTTTATTAAAAATAGACATTTGTACATTAAAATAATAAAATACATCAGCAGAATACATACATTGTGCAACATCCAACACCCAACAAAATTAAGTTACAACTGAAAAGAAAAGAAGCCTAATGGCTGATTCCCTGTTGATTTTCTTACTTCAAAGTACACAGGAAGACAATGAGATAATGACTACTATTACCTGAAGCATACTTATCTTTGTACTGAAAGACCAGGGTGCCGCTGGATCAACTGAAAGTTTGTTCCATAAATAGCTGGATCATCTCAGTCTTTATTTATCAAAAGATATTACACATCACCAGTATGCATGGATAAGTGTGCCTACGGCTAGAGAATATTAGAGGAAGCATAGTGCATGCGATATGATACAGAACACAGTTCCTGTCTCAGCTCTAAAGTGCAAGCATGACACTTACTGCATGCAACACCAAGTCACATTTTGGAAAAGTGATCTGTGGGCCCATTTTACTCCTCTCTGAGAAGATAAAGCCAAGTTAATTTGACTTCCTTCATAGTTTTAGTATTTGGAATTTTGAATAGGCTGGCTACTTCTCAAAGAAGGGTGGAACCACCGCTGGTTATAAAAGCATTTTGAGATCCTTGGGGATGAAAGGCACTACTAACATTAATCATACTCGATTTACAATATTAAGGGGTTACTTTTCTCACAAAAAACAGCACATTGTCCAAACTCTGCCCATGTAACTCAGAAGACGACAGCTGCAGGTAGGTTCTCCCTCCTTCATTAATTGTTCCTACCAATTATTTATTTAGATGCTTTTTCAATAGTGCTGTAGCACTAAGCATCCCATGTACAATCATCATAACAAGCCCCTTGTTTTACAGATATGGAACTGAGGAGACAGATGAAGTGACTTGTCCATGGTCATATACGAAAACTATGCAGAGGCAGGAACAGAATTTTCATCATCAGAGTTCAAGTTCCATATTGCAGCTACAAGACCATACACTCACCTTCTGTCCCCTTCATACCCAACTACTGGTAGAGAAAATTATAAGCTGTAACTCAACTTTGCCACATTGTGTGAAGTTTAGTAGGTACCTAAAAACCAGAAGAGTTAGCCTAGTAACCAAAGGTTCCACGCCTACATTACTTGCTTCAGTAGGGTCAGGTTGCCCTTCCCACTACAGAAATGATTTGATAAGGAGGAAGATAAGGCTATTTCTAAATGCCATGGTGGTTATCAGACCAACAACAAAAACAGTTTACATGTAGTCCTGTTCCCTGAAGCAATTAGCCATCTTTATCCTTACAGTCTTTTCCAACATGCAGTCAATAAGCTTTTTCCAAGCAGAAGATCGCTTCTGTTCCTACTTGTAAATATCCAACCAAATCATGTCCTCCAGGATTCTGTGAAAAGCAACTCCTTCCCTGGACACAGGTTAAACAACCAGCCTGACTTGGAGGGGAAGCAAAAGCAGCTATAAAAAAAAATTTTTTTTAAACATAACAAATGGAAGGAAGTAGAAACATATTAATTAATGCAATTCAGAAACCAAGAATTGTAGAGAATTCCAGAGGGAAACAACAACAAAAAAAAACTATAGCCAGAAGAGTTAAAGACAATACAGAAGGGGTTTTGTTTAAGTATTTTAGGAACAAAAAGAATCCAAACAATGGTATTGGTCTACCAGATGGAAGCTCTCAATTCCCACAGTATCCCAGTAGGAAGTTAAAAGCAGGTACTAAAGTTATATACATTTTTAAAACCACTGGGTCCAATTAACTTGCATCTGATAGCTTTAAAAGACCTAGGATAGGAACTTTCTGGACCATCAGTGTTGATTTTCAAAATGTCTTGAAACACTAGGGAAGTTCCAGAAGACTGGATGCAAGATAATGTATCAAAATATTTTTAAAAGGTGTAAATGGGATGAACTAGGCAATTATATGTCTGTCAGCCTGACAACGATGCCAGGCAAAATAATGAAACAGTTCATATAGGATCCAATAAATAAAGAGAGGGTAATATAATTAATGCCAAATCAACATGGTTTATAGAAAACAGATCCTGTCAAATTAATTAAATCTTTAAGTGAGATTACAAGTTTGATTGATAAAAGGTAATAGCATTGATGTATATACTTAGACTTCTGAAAGGGATTTGCCCTGGTATTGCATGACATTTTGATTAAAAAACTTGAATGATACAAAGTTAACACGGCAAACATTAAATGGATAAAAATGGCTAACAGGTCTCAAAATGAAATTATAAATGGGGAATAATCAAACGGGTATGTTTCTAGATGGTTCCCATAGGGATCGGTTCTTGGTCCTACCCTTTTTTATCATGGACCGGAAAGAAAAAAAAGAAAAAGAAAAAGAAAAAGAAAAAGAAAAAAAAAAACATATTACTGATAAAGTTTGCAGATGACACAAACATTGCGGGAGCGGTAAACAATGAAGAGAACAGGTCACCAGAATAGAGCAATCTGGATAGCTTGATAAAATGGGACCAAGCAACAATATCTTTTAATATGGTCAAATGTGAAGCCATGCATCTAGGGGAAAAATAAATACAGGCCATACTTGCAGGATGAAAATCCTGGGAAGCAAAGATTCAAGGGCGAAAAAAAAAGTTTGTAGGTTGTGGTAGATAGTCAACTGAACATGAGCTCCCAGTGCAATGCTACGGCCAAAAGAGCTAATGCAATCCTTGGACATAAAAAACAGGAGCACTGAGTAGGAGCAGGGAAGTTATGTAACTGATCAGTACTGGAGAGCTATATAAAGTTTAGCATCCACAATTAAAGAATGATGTTAATAAACTGGAGATGGTTCAGAGAAGAACCACAAAAATGATTTAAGGATTGGAAAACATGTCTGTGACAGGACCCCTCATGTCACATAAGCACCTCCTGTCAGCTGGGTACATCTGCACTTGCACTCAACTTTGCTCTGCTTGCAGTGACCCCCGTTAAACTTCTCAAGCAGGTTTTCTGTGACTCTGCTCTCTGGCCGAGTCACACAGTCTGTAGGTGTGCAAACAAAACAGATGTCTTCCAGGGTACAAGTCCAACAAGGCATCTCACAGTGCCCTCTAACATCTCAGCCTGTCTCCGGGCTTGGTTCTAAGTCAGTCTAACAGTATCCTGATTAGCCTCAGCCCCTCCTGGTCTAGCTTTCAATGGTACCTGCTCTGTAACGGAGCAATGCCCCAGGGCCCCTCCCTGGTGACTCTTCGCTCTGTTGTTAGCCTTCCTGACCCCAGCTTTCCAGCTGAGTCACTTCAGTTCAATCCCCCTTTGGGGTTAACAGTTCAATTAAATACTGACCATCTTCAGGGTCTTCTGCTCCCTTCTCCAGGCTTAGGCCACTCTTCTTGTGGCTTGTGGGAGGGGGGAAGGAACCCTATAAATATTAGCCACCGGCTACTTCCCTTTAACTACTTGCTGTTGTGTTTCTCTGGGCCACTTCCCTTCTTAGCCTCAGCACTTTCAACTTGATCCTTACCTCAGGGCTGAAGTCTTGCTTGAGTCTCAATTATCAGCCAGCAGCACCTTCTTTGCTCCTCTGGCTCCAGCCAGCAATTTTCATACATTCATAGACTCTAGGACTGGAAGGGACCTCGAGAGGTCATCGAGTCCAGTCCCCTGCCTTCATGGCAGGACCAAATACTGTCTAGACCATCCCTGATAAACATTTATCTAACCTACTCTTAAATATCTCCAGAGATGGAGATTCCACAACCTCCCTAGGCAATTTATTCCAGTCTCCAGTTGAGGCCTAACCAGCGCAGAGTAGAGCGAAGAATGACTTCTCGTGTCTTGTTTACAACACACCTGTTAATGCATCCCAGAATCACGTTTGCTTTTTTTGCAACAGTATCACACTGTTGACTCATATTTAGCTTGTGGTCCACTATGACCCCTAGATCTCTTTCTGCCATACTCCTTCCTAGACAGTCTCTTCCCATTCTGTATGTGTGAAACTGATTGTTCCTTCCTAAGTGGAGCACTTTGCATTTGTCTTTATTGAAACTTCATCCGTTTACCTCAGACCATTTCTCAATTTGTCCAGATCATTTTGAATTTTGACCCTGTCCTCCAAAGCAGTTGCAATCCCTCCCAGTTTGGTATCATCCGCAAACTTTAATAAGCGTACTTTCTATGCCAACATCTAAGTCGTTGATGAAGATATTGAACAGAGCCGGTCCAAAACAGACCCCTGCGGAACCCCACTGTTATATACCTTTCCAGCAGGATTGGGAGCCATTAATAACTACTCTCTGAGTACGGTTATCCAGCCAGTTATGCACCCACCTTATAGTAGCCCCATCTAAATTGTATTTGCCTAGTTTATCGATAAGGATATCATGCGAGACCGTATCAAATGCCTTACTAAAGTCTAGGTATACCACATCCACCGCTTCTCCCTTATCCACAAGACTCGTTATCCTATCAAAGAAAGCTATCAGATTGGTTTGACACGATTTGTTCTTTACAAATCCATGCTGGCTATTCCCTATCACCTTACCACCTTCCAAGTGTTTGCAGATGATTTCTTTAATTACTTGCTCCATTATCTTCCCTGGCACAGAAGTTAAACTAACTGGTCTGTAGTTTCCTGGGTTGTTTTTATTTCCCTTTTTATAGATGGGCACTATATTTGCCCTTTTCCAGTCTTCTGGAATCTCTCCCGTCTCCCATGACTTTCCAAAGATAATAGCTAGAGGCTCAGATACCTCCTCTATTAACTCCTTGAGTATTCTAGGATGCATTTCATCAGGCCCTGGTGACTTGCAGGCATCTAACTTTTCTAAGTGATTTTTAACTTGCTCTTTTTTTATTTTATCTTCTAAACCTACCCCCTTCCCATAAGCATTCACTATGTTAGACATTCCTTCAGACTTCTCAGTGAAGACCGAAACAAAGAAGTCATTAAGCATCTCTGCCATTTCCAAGTTTCCTGTTACTGTTTCTCCCTCCTCACTGAGCAGTGGGCCTACCCTGTCCTTGGTCTTCCTCTTGCTTCTAATGTATTGATAAAAAAGTCTTCTTGTTTCCCTTTATTCCCATAGCTAGTTTGAGCTCATTTTGTGCCTTTGCCTTTCTAATCTTGCCCCTGCATTCCTGTGTTGTTTGCCTATATTCATCCTTTGTAATCTGACCTAGTTTCCATTTTTTATATGACTCCTTTTTATTTTGTAGGTCATGCAAGATCTCGTGGTTAAGCCAAGGTGGTCTTTTGCCACATTTTCTATCTTTCCTACCCATCGGAATAGCTTGCTTTTGGCCCTTAATAGTGTCCCTTTGAAAAACTGCCAACTCTCCTCAGTTGTTTTTCCCCTCAGTCTTGATTCCCATGGGACCTTACCTATCAGCTCTCTGAGCTTACCAAAATCCACCCTTCCTGAAATCCATGGTCTCTATTTTGCTGTACTCCCTTCTACCCTTCCTTAGAATTTACCCTTCCTTAAAATTGAAAAGTGGGTGTGCAAAGCTTCCTTCTATTTCAAATTCCAACGAGTCCTCCCTATTTGTTAGAATCAAGTCTAGAACAGCCTTCCCGCCAGTCTAGCTTTTCAACCTTCTTGAAATAAAAAGTTGTCTGCAGTGCAGTCCAAGGAAACTTATTGATAGTCTGTGCCCGCGGTGTTTTTTTCCCAACATACATCTGGATAGTTAAGTCCCCACATCAACAATCTGGGCTTTGGATGATCTTTTGTTAGTTTTTAAAAAAGACAGCCTAACCGACCTTTCTTCCACCTGGTTAGGTCGCGTCCCGAGCTTTATGATCCTCTTCAAACATGCACAACAAGCGGACCATACTAGAGTACTTTTTTACCCCAGATTTATCGTAACCCGAGACTCTGCTCACACATTGACAGTTCTCTATGTCAATCAATCGACGCAGAATTCTTCCTAGTGTGATCTTATCTCTCAACATACTCATCTCCTCCTCATGCTCCCACACGCGACGTCCACTGAGATCATTTGCCACACGACGGAGGCAGGTTTATCTCTCTCGAGCAAACTTACCCATCTAGACCAACATTCCAATCATGTGTATTATGCCACCAAGTTCAGTTGATTGCCAACCATGTGCATAGCTGTAATTTCATTTATTAGCACTTCCAGTTTTTCTTCCCTTATTACATACTTCTCGCATTTGGTATATCGGCATCTAAGATCTGATTTAATCTGTGCCTCCAGTTTGCCCTGACCTCCTTTCTCTCTTGCCTTATAGCTCACGCTCGCCTCTTGTTTTCTGACCCTCTCCAGGTCTTCCTGTTCCACACACTGTGGTTTGTCACGACCTGTCCCCGTTGAACCTAGTTTAAAGCCCTCCTCACTAGGTTTGCCAGTCTGTGTGCAAATAGGGTCTTTCCCCTCCTAGAAAGGTGAACGCCATCTCTGCCTAGCAGTCCTTCCTCGAATACCATCCCGTAGTCGAGGAAGCCAAAGCCCTCCTGGCGACGACATCTTCGCAGCCAGGTATTCACCTCCATGATCCATCTGTCTCTGCCCGGGCCCCTACCTTTGACAATCGAAGAGACCACCACCTGTGCTCCAAACTCCCTCACCCGTACTCCCAGAGCCCTGTAGTCACTCTTGATCCACTCAGCGTCACACCTTTCAGTATCATTTGTGCCCACATGGATCTGCTCTGTCCAGCAGCTCTTTTCATATGAGCCTGTGGGCTCTGATTGGCTGCTCCCTAAAGCCTCTCTACGCAGCCTGGAGGGCCCACCTTTACTGCTCTTTCCTGAGGCGGGATGCGTGATAGGACCATGAGGGGTATAAGACTCAAGAAGTTCAATCTGTATAGCTTATGAAGGAGAAGGTCCAGAGGTGACTTTAGCAGTCTATAAGCACCTACATGGGGAATATTTGATAATAAAGGGTTCTTCCATCAAGGATGTAAAAGTATGACAAGTTCCAATAGCTGGAAGTTGAAGCTAGACAAATTCAGACTAGAAATAAAGGTACAAAATTTTTCACTGAAGATAACTCACCATTTATACACTTTGTCGAGGTTTGTAGGTGATTCTCCATCACTCAGTTTGTAAAATCAAGATTAGATGTTTTTCTAAAAAGTATGCTATAGTTCACGAACAGGAATTAATTTGGGGGAAGAACTGTGATCAGATCACAGTTGCCCCTTCTGGCCTTATGGTGCTATTATTCTAAACACTGATTGAGAAGTGGATGAGCCTGCATTATACAGGGCCTCAGACACATATCCTTCCCAGCATGCTTTAAGAGGAGACTGACAGGCAGGCCTCCCTTCCCTCACATGTCTTCATTGACGCCTGTTCTGCACCAGGCTCTGAATCCAGCCTGGTAATAAGGATGAATTCCTCAGAATTTGCTTCCTGTGTTACTTTTTTACGCCCCATGAAACCAAGATTATCCCAGTCTGGTAACAGTGGGCGTGAGGGAGGGAAAGCTTTGACCCACTTCAGGGCCCTACAAACAAAAAGGGAGCATAAGGCCAGCTTGTTAAAGGCATGGTCTCTTCTTCGTCTATTACTAACAAAGGGGAGTGAGAGTCCCCATCAAGAAGATACAGAAACACCACCCTTGCGAGAATACCAGCCTCCCCTGCCATCCCCGGTTCCCAGGATTCCTACTATGGTCCTGTCCCTGGACTCTACTTGGTTGCTCCATATTTTCCATACCAGCTACATCCCGCCCCCACTCCTTTAACCTCAAGCTGCTGAAAAGAAGAAAGCATTTCTTGTTTCTTCACAGCCTCCTCCCTAGTGATGGTGGTGGTAGGGACACATTGTTTCTTCACTATTCTACCCTTTCCCTAGGATTTCCTGGCAGCAGTAGTCTATGGCGGAAGGGAGAAGTCTACTGCTCTAATTCTCCCCAAATCTGATTTTTGGGCAGGTCCTCTTTCTGCATGAATAGCCCCAGTACCTGTTTCTGCTGCAGTTCAGATCTTTCTAAAGCAATAAGAATAGTATTAAAAAAACTGTCCTGACTTTTGAGGGTTACAGCCACAGGAGCTAGAGCTTTTTGAGTGACCAGAGAATTCTGCAGAAAATGCACTCATAGGTCTCACTGATCAGCAGAATCTGTGTACTGGTCAGCCAGATATATTAGAAGTTGCACTAGCTATTGCTGTAAAGCCCGGCTTCAGGCAGCCAGGACACATGGCTACCTCCCCCTGTTAAATCTGAGAGGGGAAGGAGCAGCAGCTACAACTCCAGTAGGATGTGGGGAGCCAGCTGGCAGGAACAATGAGGGGCTCAATACTAGCCCCAGCATCTACCAAAAACCCAGCCAGGCCCTAGCTTCCAGACTCCTAGACAACCTACCACTCCTACTCCAGCACCCATCCCAGACACACAGACCCTATTCTCCAGGCCAGTCAAATCACAGCCCACATGCTCAGCAAAGGGACTGCTTCCTCCTAGTTCTGCTGGGGTGAAAATTACAGGAAGAGAAGACAAGACAGGGTCATGGCCCCACTCCCTTTCCACACCAGCCAGCAAAGCTGGGAGGGTGTGGAAAAGGAAGCATGCTAAATTATCATAAGGGTATCCGTCCTGAAGATATGAGGTTCAAGTTTCAGAACTTGGCTACACCACCAACCTAAAGAAGTGTCGTTTGCACTGTCTGGTCCTAGCTATTAGCACAGTCTGGGCCCATTCCACTTTGCAGGATGAGGGAAAAAACCCTGAGACACACTTTCTGAACTATCAAATCATCCATTGTACCCTACCTCACAGGATGTGAAGGACCGTGATACGTCAGAAACACTTCTAAGGACAGATAACCAGCATTCCTGGCAAATATTCATCAGGCAACCCGCATTCCTGGAAAATATTCATCTCTGATTCAGGATGTAAGTTAATAATTCATCATCTTATGATGTTATAAGTCTGAAGGATATTCAGGGTACAGAATTTTTGTACAACCAATGAAAAATACTTTAAACAACTTTTAAGATGCTAGATGAGGGAATGTGATGTCAATTTCAGGGTGAAAACTGGTCAAGTACTGAAGAAAAATACAATGGTACACCACAATTTACATCAAGTTCTCATAATCCAAGGGAGCAGAAGTTTTTAGTTTTAAAGCGATCCAAGCAAGCTATTATAAACTAATTATAGTTTCTCACACACACACACACACACACACACAAGCTTTGTGTAACTTTTTCACTCTTATAACTAACATTTTATTGGGAAACTAAGTTACAATCCAAACTTGAAGCATTTTATTGGGCATTCTACTTTCAGCAGAGAATCCAGTGGCAGGTACATCCAAACAATACTGAGACACCTACTTATCTAGCACATTGTTAGTAAAGTATTTTGGGATATCAACCTAGTAAATAAAGAAATCAAAATGAAAAGTCAGAATGTAAGCTGTTCTTTCATTCTTCAGTGTGCTTTAATGACTATATATATTTTGAATAATTGCCCAACGCAGAGGGACTATGCTCTGTGCTCCCCTAGTTCAGGGTTGAGGACAAGCCATCCTCCTAGGCTTCTTTAACTTTTGCTTGGGATGCAAAGCTCCTGATTCTGCTCATAAAACTCATAAAAACAGCGTAAAGCCACCTTTCATACACCACTCACCCCAGGTTACACCTTCTGTTCTGTGTTCTTTCTGAGACACTCACCACAGAATCTGCTTTCTATTCCCAGCTCTGTCAGAAGTGACCCGGTTAAATCTCTCAGGTCACCACATCTGTAAATTTAGGATGCAGGTATAATTCCCCTTAATTAGTAGGCATTGCTCAGTGGAGTTATCAACACCAGTCAGCAGATGACCTAAGACTAAAACTCCTGGTGGTCTCATGGTTTTCAATCCAGTATTCCTTCCCCTATACTCAAGTGGCAGTTAGCTGCTGCTGTGTCCTGTCTGGCGCTCAAGCTATATCATGTGAGGCCAGAGATCTTCAGTGCAGATGAAGATCATGCTCTGCAAATAGAGATTTTTAGCAGCAGCCACCTCTAAAAAGTTCTGAGCATGTGCAAATGGCAAAGTTACAAGAAACTGGAAACAGGGGTTAATAATGCAAAGTGTTAGGCAACCTTAATTATGTGTCACTATCTGCTCCACCTATAATTAGCATAGTTAGGGTCAACACTCCTGATCTGCTATTCCATCTAGCTGATGTTAATTGACTATATTAAAAACTAACAAACCTGGAATTTTTCTACACTCTAAACAAAACCAACCTTTGTTTCTTCCCTTCAAAGATAGCTGAGGGGAGAGAAATCCTGTTTAAAGGACCTTATCCTGCTTTCATTTAAGCAAATGGCAAAATTTCGACTGATTTCACTAGGTCTATGATAAGGTCCATAGTTAACAGTAGAATTCTGGTTCTTGACATCTTTGACAAAAAATTACTCTCCAAAGCAGCTGCAAATTGATAAGAGAAGCAAGACCTGCAGAGGAGATGTGTGTGTCTTTGCAATAATGGTTACATACACTGTGAAGTTAAATGAGTATGGATGCTTCCAGGAACATTAAGACCATTCTGGCTATCTATTAACACCAGCACCTGTTGCTGTGGGGAAAAAAAAAAAAAAAAAAATCAAAAAGTACTCTAAGGCAGAAGAGATGAAGTTAGTGCAGAGAGATGCAGAGTCACTATGCTGGAAACAAGTATTTTTATCAACAAAAAAAGGTACAGCATGAAAAGTGCTATCCAACCTATGTGCCTTGACCTGGAGGAACCGCTAATTCTGACCTTGACTTCCTCTGCTGAGACTATCAGATCATTTCACCTAACAGACATCAGATGGCAACAGCTTTCAGCTGATACTGACAACATCTGAAGAGGCAATACATGTGATAAATGTACCCTGAACCAGAACCACTGTTCCCTCTAAGCTGTGCGTGTGTGTGCGCGAGCACAAAGATCCTAAACCCTACCCACATGGCAAAACACCACGTGCACAAAAAATGAAATACTACATGGGAGCCAGGCCGAAATATCATTTACGGGTGACTTTTGACATTGTTCGCAACTACAGACAGGCAGGTATTTTGACTTATTCACACATCCTTGAGTTTGTACACAGCCAAACGAACAGACCACAAGGAGATGTGCGAGTCCTGACAATCAGCATTTTGAACATGGAACATTTGATCATGTTGGGACGGTCGGGACCCATGCATCTTCTTGTAGTCTGTTCATTTGGCTGTGTACAAACTCAAGCATGTGTGAATAAGTCAAAATGCCTGGCCAAAGTTGCTAAAGAACTGCAAAGATTTCCCAGAAACGAAAAAAGGTAAATGTTGTTTTCGTGATTAAAATCTTTCAAAGGCATTGGACTTCATAAATTTACTTATGTTTTACCATTTTCTGCGGTTTTTTGCTGCTTTTTTCGCTATGCACAAACTTCCGGTATCCTGATCCGAATGATCTCCTGTTTGCCCTTTTGTCGAGTCACACTGTTAGGCGCATTGAAATAGTAGCCATATAATAAAAGTATTAATTTTAAATAAACCAATCTGGTAAAAAAAAATCAATCCCAAAATGTCACTATCTAGAGGTCTAAAGAGTAAAAGAATAGCGACTTCATTTAAATCTGGATGGTTGGATGAGACTAGAGAGACAGTTACACCGAAGTCATATAGCGTAATGCTTGTTAAACTTCATGAAATATTCTCATATGAGGACGACAAAGGAGTGGTTTGTGTATATTGTTGAGATGCTAGAGCTTCAGGAGAATTTTCAACAGGAACAATATGGAACGAGTAATGGAAGTTGGATTTCTTAAAGCGCCAACTGTCAAGTCAGTCTCATATAGATGGCGTAATAAGACAAACAAAAACCCTTCCTTACAAAGTGAATTGCTTAGCATGATTTTTGAAAGTCCGGCTGAAAAGCAGAGGAGGCAAATTAATCTTGAATGCAAGTGCTCAAACCCAGAAGAAATCAAGGTACTTACTGACAGTGTGGTATTGGCTATTAAAATGAACAGCTCAGTGCTTTCTGTTCAGGATATTAATGACCATACGGAAAAAGTATTTGCGCATACCTGCACGCTGGAGAAGTAAAAATTATGCTTTCGAATTTCTTGAAATTTTCAACTGCATTGCTCAAAAATGACCTTATGCATGAAATAGCATCAGCAACGTTTCATACTCTAGCTGTTGATGAAAAGCAGTGATATCTATTAACAGATACTTGATACTCTACTTTAAAAACAGATCCATAAATTCTGCAGACTATAAAAACTTTGTTTGGTGGACTATTACGATTGCAAGAGTGTAATTCTGTTTCAATAGTGTCTGCAAGCAAAAAGTTTTATAACCAACACCCACTTGATCTAATGAAAGTGGTGGTGATCACATCTGATGGTGCACCGGTGACCTTGGGCAAACTCAGCTGAAACATGATATTCCATACTTAGTCCAGCAACACTGCGTTGCACACCAGGAAGACTTGGGGATTTCTGATGCATGGAAAGAGGTCAAGCTGATAAGAGACATTGAAACCTTAATGATAACTGTCTACATGGTGTCCCGTCGGTCATCCAGGAGAAAACGCAAATTTCAGGAAACAGTGGATGCTTCCGAATGTGAGTCAGTGGCTTTCAGGCCACTCAGTGAAGTGTGCTGGTTACGCAGGCACTTTGAGCAATTATTTGCAACTATAATCCTCTTCTGGAATATTTTAAGCAAGACAAAGATACTGATCCAGTTTCTAAATACTGCCACAAAAAAGCTAAATACCATGGAATACCGAACAACATTAGAAGTTTTGAATGATGTTTTGTCGGAGCTGGCTTCACTATCCACACTACTCCAGAAACAGGGCCCCACCTTTTGAAGCATTTCACCTTGCCCAAGGTAAACCGAACAAGATCAGAAGACAGTACCTTGGAGATTCAGTCTTATGGAGTGACGAAGTTAAGGCTCTCTTAGATATGAGCTCTCAAGAAAATAATGAAATTGATACCAGTTCCATAATAACGTTCATAAAACATCTTGTGTGCACATTTGGCAGACAGGTTTCCAGAGGATGAAGTCCAAGAGTTGTCCACTTTCAATTGTGTGGCAATAGTTAAGTATGACTTCAATTTTGGAATTCATCAGATGAAATCCCTATGTCCAAAAGACAAAGACTTTCTTGCTGAAGAGACTAGTATTATCAGTCAGTATGACGACTTCAAGTTTACAGTAGCCGAAAGAATCAAAAGCCAATTGGTTTTAAGTTTCTTGGCTATGGTGACATTTGCTCATCAGAACGAACAGTTTCAGGATCTTGCAAAGTTGGTGGATATTGGAGGAACACTCCTACCATCAAGTGCAGACTGTGATCGTGGCTTGAGCCAAATGAACAGTCTAAAATACAAACTATGGAATCGTTTACAAGTAGATCGTTTGGACATGCTGATATGTATTAAGAGTTACCAGTTGGATGGAGGACTGATAGATCTGGACAGAGTTTCCACTGAATGGGCAAATGAAAAAGATTGCAGAGAACAACAGTAAGATTAGCTTAGCAGTCTGACATTTCCACCAATAACTAAATTAAAATGCATTTGTAATTACATATCTTATTCTTGGCTGATAACAGGAGTTTGTTTTAAATTTAAAATTTTCCTAATAAATGATTTTTATTTTTATTTTTTTTTTTACTTATGTCGTCTATCTGAAAGCCTATATAAATTGACATAATGGCATACTTAAATTGTCTATTATATGTTTATCAATCTTTTT
Organism: Chelonoidis abingdonii; assembly: GCF_003597395.2. NCBI lineage: Eukaryota > Metazoa > Chordata > Testudines > Testudinidae > Chelonoidis > Chelonoidis abingdonii. The sequence continues at coordinate 2,835,438 of NC_133783.1, read as the reverse complement.
TACATGTATATAGAATGAAAGGTGAAAGTGGACACCAATGAGCAGAAGCCTATGCACTGATAATGATCATGATTAATATGTGCTTGATATGTGCTCGTGATTGTCTATGAAAAAAGATCATAATGTGTAATGCTCTGCTTCATGAAGAATGCTTCAATTTCCTTTTTCTAAGTATTTAAAAATGACATTTATAAAATAACATGGTGTAAAACTATCACTACAAATTGCAAACCAAAACTTTTTAAATGTATAAGCATTTTACTTGCTTGAGTACATTTGCCTCATGGCGCATAAATTGGAACTCTGCCTCAAAAATTTGCAGAGAAGAAATTTTTTGCACACATGGCCTGTCAAAAATTAGACAGAACATTGACCAGAACCCTAAATATTCACTGTCTAATAAAAGCACTTTAAACAAAAATAAACATTTTAGATAAGTTTGAATCAAATAAAGGCAAAACAAATAGGTCAGAGGTTCTCAAACGGTGGTCCACAGACCACTGGGCTCCATTCAGGTGGTCTGCAGATAGTTCCCTTTAAGGTGCATGCCTGGATAGCCACACACAAGACAGGTGTGGCTCCACTAGTTAGGTGCCTGGACCCTGAAGAAGACGCACATATATGGTGATGTGGTGGCCTCAGGGGGGAGAGGGACAGGTGAGAGGGGCACTGGGGGGAGTGGAATTTGGGACACATAGGGCTGCGGCGACCAGGAAGAGAGAAAAAAAAAAAAAAAAAAAAAAAGGAGAGGTGACTTTCCCCAGCTCAGGAGCTGCCGCAGCAGGGGGAGAGAAGGCACATCCATCACATTAAAAAGGTAATACTACTGCTATTAAAATTAGCTGCATGCTTTTATTTGTAGAACAAAAAAGCACATTAACAGTACAAACAATGTTTGGAAAGATCATTAAGCGCTCCACCAAGACTGTCAGCAATTTTCAAGTAGTCCGCAAAAAAAAGTTTGAGACTCAATGAGGTAAACTAATTGTAAGTCTTTATCAATATTGTAGATTTTATATCATCTTCATGAAAAATGCACTAAATTGCAGTATTGCTTTCACTCCAAAAAAGGTAAAACATCCAATATGTGACACGTACCATAACCTATATTATACAAAACTAAAATCTCTCTTTAAAATAAAGACCAAGATACGAGGTTGATGCCTGATGAACTGCCATCATAGATTTGTTTTGGTCCAGAGGCAAAACTGACTAGTTACCACAATAATTAAAGCATACGACATTTACCTTTAATAAAATTGAGTTATTGTGGCAACTAATATGGTTTATCGGCCACTAATGAAATGAAGCCAAATTGTCAGATATTTGGTATTGTAGATTACATATATGACATGGATACATTCTACTCCAGCTAAAAGGCTACTTGCAGTAGCATTATGGGCATAGTAATTAGAGTATATTCTGAAACAAGGAGAACAGTAAAATAGCTCCTAAAATTTCTCATTTCTGAGTCTCTAAACTATTGACCATCCTATGCAATGTGAAAATTTCAGAGTGACTTGTACAAGTAACTAGCTCAACATGTGCTAACTACTTACACTAAACTATCTGTTTGACCTTGCAATTAGCTGTGACACCCTGAGCAGCATTCCCAGACCTGAGGAAGCTTGAAAGTGCATCTTTCACCAGCATATTACCTCACCCACCTTCTCTCTCTCTCTCTCAGTGCAATGAGCTTTTCAGAAGACTACAACTCTGTACATGTGTAATTTAAAGAGAAAAACTCTGGAAGGCATCTTTAAAATTGTTTACTTTGACTTAAATTATCACACTGGTGCCTTATGGCTTTCATCTATAAACTGCTCCACTTCTAGCTAAAACATTGGAAGGGGGAGGGGGCAGCATCAGGCAACTTCCTGGTTCTGAGCTCCTCATCTTGATTTCATGAACCCCTAAGAGAATAAGTTTCACATAAGACTTCTCTTTAGTGAAACAGCAAGATCACCGCATCAGGAACAAAGTTCACTGTTACTAAAGAATAGTGAAGTTTTGGTAACTTTGGGGCCTGGGGTTAAGGACACCCCTAGATGAACTGGAAAAATTGTGCCTATATGGTTATATCATCCTAGAGCTTGTTAAATTTCTAACCTGTCCATTAACGGTAAAGCTGCCTAGGTAAGCACTGAGATATATCTGCAATTAATAAAAGCTACCTCTGTTAGTAGCAAAGCTTTTGAAATAGAAATTACAATACAGCACGAAATAAGTTAAATTTCATTGTACACAGAGGCCACGAATGTTGTCCTTTTTATAACAGAAAGCCTCAAGACAGCCATACTCTTCTTTCAACGAGCATTGCTCCATAAATGCTCAAGCCTTGACGCTTTTAAATGTATTACAGCGATTATATCATTAAGACACTTCAATAGAACATTGAGAAATAATTGCAGTTAGCATGGAGGAAAATTAACAGTAACCAAAAAAGTTGAATAAATGCACATTGCACCTAAAATATTTGCAGTATCTAGGTTTATAAACTCCAAGTAAAACCAGCAAGAGCCTATAAACATTTAATGAAAAACCACCACCAAAGCAGGCAAAAGTAATAAATATTTAGTTTAAATTTTATGAGAAATATGCTAAGAAAGCACAATTTTAAGTTATAATGAATAGACATAATAAATATTTGTAAGAAATAATGTTTCCATCTACTGTAGTTAACAGTTCAAAATGTATTCAGCTCCATGCATGCTGCTGCTCCTCTTGAAAGCCACATTGGTTATAAACTATTGAATATATTGCCTTTGTTCATTTAGGTAAGGCACAAATAAAATTGTGATGACAGTTAAAGACACCATCCTTGAAGTAGTCTACCCAATAAATTTGGAAAGAATGAGGAGGGAAGGGAGAGAAGAAAAAGAAAAAAAAGTCTAGCTGTATAAGATTTTCTTTGTTGCTTGCTTGTTAAGAAATCCTTCTTGTACAACTGAGGGGATTATGAATTCACATGTGAATTTATCGCCTATTAAACTTTTAGTAAAAGGGTCAGTTAGCAAGAATGATAAAGCTCAGGCACGGCAGTCACATGATGGCAGAGCATCTATGACTAGCTCTAGCCAGGCATATCACTGTTTTGTAGCTTTACAATAAAATAGAAAAATATATATATCCCAGTCTCTCTAGTCTTGAACGAGGCATGATCCAGCACAGTTCGAGTTATAATTTCATTGTAGACAAGGAGCATGGTTTATTGTATTCAGCAAAAACGGTGCCCTACACAACATACCCTGTGATGACCCTTAGCTACAGAACACCCCACTGCCAAGGTCTTTTATTACTCTTCTTTGGACTTCTGCAGTTTTCACTGCTTGACAGTACACTTATTTTCCAATCACTCCGAGTTGCCTCCTTTTGTTATCTTAGCTTCTGAGCACTACTCATGGAACTATAACCACTACCACCACAAGATATGGGAGAAATATCTTGAAAGAACTTGACGATGCCTAGGGCCAAAACTGATTTTCTATACGACATCAGAAAGGATTCTCTCTCTCCAGTGCATTCAAAGAAATGCAACTTTCAGAGCCAAAGTGACAAAATTTTGACAACATGAACTGTCACATTGTCAAAGTGGTTCCCCACCGTGTGCGCCAACCAGGGCAGATTGTCAAAAAGCAGGGCAGACACCCCAGTGGTATGCTCTATAATTAGATTTCACCAACCCAGTAAAAAACGAACTCCCGAAGTACTACAATAGTAGTATCATGGAGTCAAAGACAGACTCTATAGACACTCCTGTCTATCTTGCCACCCAAGCAAGCTGGATTACGTGATAAATGGTCACTCACCTCAAAACAACAAGATATTCAGGTTGCTTCCAGTCCCAAGAGACCAGTCACTTACCCAGACCAATTTGTACCACAGATCTCAAACCAAAAACAACGCTGGTAGCCCATTTAGTAAATCAACTTACTAAAGGTTTATTAACTAGGAAAAAGAAATGTAAAAGTTATTTATAGGTTAAAGTAGACAACATATACACACAAGTGAATTCAGTCTATAGTTTCAAAAGGTGGCAGATGGAGTAATCTGTCAGCACTGGATGTCTTTTCAGGGCTAATCCATGTCCAGCAGCATGGAGATCTCTGTGCTTATGTCCAGGAATCTTTGCCCCTCAGAATCCAGACAACAGAAAAGAGATTTGGTTTCTCTTTGTCAGGGATATTTATCCCCTCCGCTCCAAAGTCAAAAACAGATAGGATGAGTTTGGGGATTGGTCCCTCCTTCCTGGAGAGAGTTAGGGTATGTCAATACTACCTGCTGGATTGGCAGGCAGTGATCAGTCCAGTGGGGGTCGATTTATCACATCTAGTCTAGACGCGATAAATCAATCAACCCCTGAGAACTCTGCCATTGACTCCCGTACTCCACCAGCATGAGACGCGCAGGCGGAGTTGATGAGGGAGTGGCAGTAGTTGACTCACTGCAGTGAAGACACCGCAGTAAGTAGATCTAAGTACGTCAACTTCAGCTACGTTATTCATGTAGCAGAAGTTGCATAACTTAGATTGACGCCCCACCTCCATACCCTCAGTGTAGACCAGGCCTTAGAAATGCAGTCAACGGTCCCTCTGTCCTTTGATGCTAGACAGTACCTCATTTGCCTTCAGTGGGCCATTCTTATATGCAGGGCAAGCATTTTAATCTTAATTAATGCTCCTTGTCCTGTGTGGTGAGTTGCACAACTATAGACATTTACAAATGCAAACACTCAATATAACTTTATACCAGAAGCTACAGAGATAAGTGAAATTAAATACATGCAGTGTCCTAACAAGCATTTTATAAAGTCTAACATACTAAACACATTCTTATCAACTGAACATAAAACATTTATTTTGCTAATGCTAACCCAAAAGGTAAGCAAGACTGATTTTAGCTACTCCCTTGTAAGTGTTCAGTAAGGCCTGAGCATGAGCTGGCACCTGGTCTGCCAGCTTCACACTAACTTGGAAAAGTTGTCTCAGACCACTTTTCCAAGGACAACTGCAAGGTAATTTAGAGGTGCAATCCCTAAAATCTCTTCTCACTACAGCCACGAGAGGACCAAAATGCCATGTTTCCACAGCAGGTTATGAAGAAATTGGACTCAATAGCTCTGTGGTAGCATGGGACAAGGTAAGACAATGATGATCCATAGTATCTTGACTTGCTGCTGGCCTAACTTTATTGCTCTGTGCTGCTCAGATTAGTGGAGCAGTTCTGGTTAGTTCAAGTTGCAATTGACAGTTCCATTCCTCAGCCTTGTGCACATATGGTTTACACAGGGTGTTCTTTCATTTCTAGAATTTCACTACTAGTACACTAACCCCCACACAAATCTTGCAATAAATCACAGCTCAAAAACAGGTTCTACGAACATACCAATGTGGCAAATGAAGACAATATTACGTGGAAAAGATTCGGTCTCTAGAAAATATTTTACTTTGATTCTATAACTGATCTGTGACAGAGGACCCATGAGTCCTACATGGGCCTATCACAACATGGGGTGTATTTCATCCAGTGCACCAAATGCCCCAATAGCAACTAGGCAGGTGAAACCAGACAATCACTACGCTCTCAAAATGAACTCAAACAGAAAAAAGATAAAAAAGACAAAAAGATACCCATCACCTGTATAAGACATCACTCTATATCTGACCTACCAGTCCCCATCCTCAAAGGAAACTGCACAACATTTTCAGAAGGCCAAGTTTGGGAGTTTAAATTCATAAAAACTTTGCTAGACACTAAAAAACCCCATGGACTGAATAGAGACACTGTTTAAATAAGCCATTAATTAGATCTATAACCCACTAATACCCTCTCACACTGTCTTCCCCCCCACCTCCTTCCTCCTTTCTTTCCTCTCTATAACTGCAAGGATATTAATGGGCCATTTTGCCTTGAAATATGTATTAACTACTTATGCTAAGCCAACTGTTCCACCTTGTATTTAGTGGTGACACTGAATACATTTCTCTGACCTAAAGAAGAGCTCCATGTAAGCTTAAAAGCTCATCTCTCTCACCAACAGAAGTTGGTATATTACCTCATCCAACTTGCGTGTGTGACAGAGGGTCAATCTAAATAATCTCCGATATTTTACTCAAAGAGGAGCTTAAGAGCAACCAAATAAATTAGAGATATTGGAGTGACACTAGTCCCAGTTCAAAAAAAACAGTTCAAAAGTGATGGGTTGTTTCCAACAATCATTAATAAAAATTGCATATTTTAACAAACAGAACATACAAACACAGACGTTAGAGTGTTTTGGGGCCGAAATGAGCAAGTAGTTTGGAATTAACAACTTACTCAGTAACTCTGGCCTTGTTTCTGCTCTCAGAATATTCACAAGCACATTACCATTTCTTTAAATTGAGTAGTTATTTGAATTACTTTGAATTTTCAATTTCTTCCTCTATGGTTTGATTATGAATATTCTGAAATCAAGATGTGTTGCTGGCTTAGTTTTGGTTGGTAAGGCCATCTTTTTGCATTTTCTACATGGATGTTCACACACAAACACACTTCCAACAAGAATGCCTGCATGTTCAAATTTAGAAGTTCAGTTTCCACTAATGCAGTGGTTCTCAAAAACTTTAGGAACCAGGAGAACCCCCACTTTGATTTAAAATTTTACCACAGACCCCCAAAACCCCTGCTCAGCCCAAGAGCCCTCCCCACTTCTTCCCACGCCCACTCCACCCCCTGCTCCTCCTCTTCCCATCCCATCCCCTCCCCCAAGCACCCCCCATCCTCCTCTCTGACCCCGCCCCCCGTGCCTCCTGCACATCATGGAACACCTGTTACCCAGCATGCAGGAGGCACTGGGAGGGAGGGGGAGAAGTTGATCAGTGGGGCCTGTGGACCCCAGTTTAAGAATCACTGCACTAATGTTTTACCAGTAAAACTCAAATTGCTCACATTGTTTACAGAAAGCAAACAGAAAAGTTGCTCAAACATGATCAAAATAAAATCACTTTAGAACTGTAGCAAGTATACACACGTTTTTGCATTTCCTCTTTGGTTTCTGTCCTAAACAAAATAGTCTTAATTTCTTATTATCAATGCTGCATGTGTTTTCTAATGTCTTAAAAATTTATAGTCCCCTTTAATTGCCTCAATTTCAATCAATGATCCCCCTGTCCAAATACACTACCTATATATCCATCCATATACGTTATGTATGTACCTTTCAACTACATATATGGTACTTATGAGAGAGAAAAAAAAAAAAAGAGAGATTATATTTTACACACACACAAATTATGAAGTAGGAACAATGACAGTTTGGTGGGTGGGTCACAAGTTTTACTACTGCACTAACAATCTTACATTCTGGCCAACAGCCATAATTGAGGATGCTGAAATAGGAAACCACCATTTGCCATACTAAAATATGTACAGTATTATGTGTCTTAATGACAGGAAAATATTTTTTAAAAACCCCAAGAAACATTGTGTGCGCAGCTCCACAGTACTAAATAAGACAGGGTTTTGTCTGCTGAAGAGAGCCTCAGAGATGCTGCACTTGCAGTGTGCATCAGGATGTGATATTACATCAAAAAACATCTTGATGTTCCAACTACCACCACATAATGACAAACAAAAAACTTATGGAGTGCCATAACCTTTCCAGAGATGCCTCAACGCCTGATTGTCACACAAACACAGTGCAAGTGAATAGCCACAAGCTTCATTTTAAATTCATCTGAAAAATAAATGCAAACTTTCTACTATCCAGCCTTTTTTTTGTGGTTGTTGTTCCAACTATTAGTTTTAGAAAGAATGGTACAATGAAGAAAAATTGGAGGGTTTGTCATCAAAAGCATTCATTGCTCTGACACACAAACACCTGTCAGTGGAAAAAGTCTTCAACTTCTTTACTTCTCTCTATTATGAAGTAAATGCGCATGAAGCTTTCAGACTATTTTCTTCCAGCGTTTTGAAGTAGCTTTCAGTTCACATGAAGGCTAACAATTGCAAAAAGGCAAAGAGAAATAAAAAAAAGTGACAGAGCAAGGACTGAGAAACATTGAAAGCCTCCTGGTTGATAGTTATTCATTTGTTCTATAGCCTTTTGCACACTCACTTACAGCAAAGCTAAGTCTATACAATATATGAAGAACAAAAACTTCATTTTTACACTTGGTAATGCATTTTTTCATTTTTGCCCCTCCCTATAAAAATTATACAGAATTTACACTGAGGATATGGCTAAATATATATGCCTAGAAAATATATTTTGTTTCAGTTCAAAATTAAAATCTTACACAAATAAAAATTGTTTGATTTCTATGACAACTTCCCAGTGAAATATTCCACTCTTAAAGCCAACCTACAAATATACAAAATATACTACAGCTTAAGCTAAATTACAACACTAGTTCAGACTAAATGAGCAAATACCAAATAGCTGAAATATGAATAAATAGTACTGATTTTGAAATGAGTTGTGGTCAAAGCCTACCTAGAACTAAAAGTGATTTTTTTCTTACATTTGAAACAATATGCGGAACTTGATCAGTATGTGAATCAGACAAACTAAATATTTAGAAAAAAATTGTATTATTGAAAAATATAAACAAATTATCAATTAAAGCAATCAGCTGTCACAACAATATCTGTAGTGTTTGCTGTTGGATTAGTAGCAAACATTGTAGTGATAAAAATATTCTCCCTTCGCCCCACTCAAGCTCAGGCATACCTTTTCTCTGAAACAATTACACAACAGAATGCACCTTTCAAGCTCCCATTTGACAGAAGTCCATCGTTCATCATTTGCTAGTGCATATGCTTTTCGCTGACAGAGCTCCATTAACAAGGAAAAGCTCAGTAAGCAACGCTGATTTGAAACAAACTATATATTATAGGTAGCCTGTATGAGACACACTGATTTTAGGTCTAGAAAATAATAATATAAAAGAGGGCTCTGGAAAGAACTACTTAATTATTTAAATACTTTCACTTCCTACCAACTGCCTATAATACGATTTATTATCAGTGTTAATAATTTGCCATTTTCTTGGGAGGCAAGGAGAGAGAAAAACAACTCCATGCAGCAAGTACACATTATGCTTTGTAATTCTGCTAGAAATGTTTATGTCTCTTTGATCAATCATCAAATGCTGCACTAATGCTATCAAAATTTAGACTGTTGCCAACTGTAGCGTGCTGTAACATCACAGACTAAAACAATATGGTAAACCATAAATTCAGCATCAGGGCCAAGAACTCATTTGATTCTGTATCTTTACCGAACAGTGGCATAATAGAGCGCTTCTGTAGCACCCTTGACAAATCTGAATAGTTTAACCAGTTTAATACACTAATTACACCTCAGAGCTCTGTGGGGTTAGGTATTTCCATATCCATTTTACAAGGCATGAGAAGCTAGATAATTTAGTCAAGGTCCAAGTTTTCCTAATCATCAAGTATCCTCAGCAGCCTTATGGTTAAAAAGACTCATCCCCTCATTTTGGCTCAAAAATAAAATTAGAATTTTTCAAGTGGAAAAATAGGGTATGGTTTGCACTGAGAGAGACCTTTGCAGACTCCAGGAAGAGTGTGGTTTGCATGATCATGACTGGGAGCCAAGAAAGGAAAGGTTCCAGACAGATTATCAGGAAGTAATACTTATGTCACTGCTAGTTGAAAGAACAAATGGAAGCAGGAAGTATTAATAAATTCTGGGAAAGGATAGATGTTAACTTCCAATAATCTATCTGGATATACATCCTCAAGGTAGTGTTGCCAAGAAGCAAGGAGGTGATTTAACTAAATGGAAACACACTAACTTATGCCCTAAACTTCCAAACATAAACATGTGTAATGTTAAGATATTGGCAGGCACCACCTTTCCAAATTAGATTTTGGGATTTAGCCTTATGTTCACATCCAAGTGTTCTCTGTTTAGATTATAAAACTCCTTGGGGCAGAGACTGTCTGCCTTCGCATCTTGCAGAGTGCCAAGCAAGCGATCCATGCCATACATCAAAGTCTGGTGAAGGGAATATCACCCAGATTGAAATAAAAACTTTGCCACTGATGAGTCCTCACAGGTATTAAGTGGCACTTTTATGCTTAGGAATTATTGTTTGTTTGTTGCCCATCTTAGGCACAAGTGTCTTGGTTTGCATATGAGCTAGTAGCTCACCTTTTCAGAGCAAGACATCGTTTGAAATAAAACTGGTATTATAAACTAAACTATGTAATTGGTAAGTCTGGAACATAGCTAAATGCTTTATTAAAAAGATTTTTATGCATGCGTACAAAATAAAACCAAAATTGTCCAACTCAAGTAAGGAAATGATTTTCCTCCATTTGCCCACCCCTGTCGCCAATTTGCAGGCACAATGTCAGGAACCTAGAGACCAGTTGGTATGCTTTTTTCTGGAGCGCTGAACAAGAATCACCTAATAAGACTTGATAGGCACATCCCACACAATCAATTTCCTCTTACTATCTAGGAGAAGGACGGACAGGCAAAGTGTGCTGGGGGGCTTCAGCCTTTCCTGGATTCCTCTCATTTTAGAGCTTGCCCGTAGTCATAGTGAGAGGTACACCCATGGTTCCAACATTAACATAAGCATCATATTATTACTGACTCTCCCTCCACAAAGCATTATTAAAAAAGAAATATTGGGTACACTTTTTAAAAGTTCTTTAAAAAGTGCCCATTGGGCTAGTCAAATAGCACCGCTACCCAGCTTTAAAAAGCCTGGTACATTGATGTGAGAAAGTATTTTTCATGAGAGAATCTCACTTATAAGTTTTACGGCAAAAACTGAAAAAAAAGTTTCATATGGCAGTAATGTCCATTTCAGAAAGGAAGACAGGAGTGCAAATGAACAGAAGTAAATAACATGCAGTGGAGACTTGGGGTGAGAGGTAGTGGGAACAGGTGTAGCTGTCTAGGATCTTGGGTGCATTTCCTTTTTTGTCTACTAAAATTTTGTAATTAAACCTGCCATTTCATACAAAGTCGAACATATAGAATAAAAAAATCCCAAAAGCGCAGCATTTAAGGGCTGCTGCAGAGAAACAGGTTTCAAGAGACAATGACGAAGAATCAAAACTGGAGATGTTCAGTGTACTTTCTTTATAAGTCAGAAATGCAGAGCAAATTTTGTCACATTTAATAAGAGATTACTGTACATGATGTTCTGGTAATACAGTCTCCAAAATGATTAGAAAGGAAAAAACACTGCTGGACTCTCCCGTACAATAAAAGGGTCTTGCTTTTATAGTCTGAACAAAAATACAACATACCACCTCATGGAGCCACACTAGATGTATTTTACTAGAATTTTACACTGTATTATGAATAAACCTCCCTCTCTATTATTTGTGCAACAAGTGCTCCCAATAGCAACTGCAGAATCTATAGATGTACATAGCTATCAAGATAGAAGATGGTTAATGAGTATTTGTTACAAAAGCCACTCAAAAAAAATCCAAATAGACTGAAATCTGTACATTTTTGTGAATACTGTAGAAAAATGTATGGTTACAGTGGTTACCAAAAACCCCATTCCATTTCCAAAAGGTCTATTAAACACTGTAGTGAGTTTAAGTCTTTGATTTATTATACCAAATAGCATAGGTGCTGAAAGCAGGGGTATTGCTGCACCCCATGACTTGAAATGCTTTCCCTCATAAAAAAGGTTTACACAGTTTGGTTCAATGGCTCTCAGAATGCCCATCATAACAGTTCTAGCACCCCTGCCCGCTAACAACATTTAAAACAAAAACACATGGATCCAAGGTATGAAATAAAAAAATAAAAATATTTATATTTTATATATTTTTTATATTTTTTTAAAAAGAGAGACCAGGTCAATCACATCCAATCAAACAATAGAATACAGTTGGCAATTTTTCAAAGAGACATTATTAAGGGCACAAGAGCAAATATCCCACTGCGTAGGAAAGTTAGGATGTATGGCAAGAGACCACCCTAGCTTAACCAGGAGATCTTCAATGATCTAAAAATAAAAAATAAAACAAAAATAAAAACAAAATACAAGTTAAAAATTACTTGGACAAATTAGATGTATTCATTCTAGAATACTCAAGGAGCTGACTGAGGAGATATCAGAGCCATTAGCAATTATCTTTGAGAAGTCATGGAAGATGGGAGAAATTCCAAAAGCTAGAAAAAGGCAATTGTAGGCAAATATTGCAGGAAGTTAATGACTGGGTATTTAAAAAAATAAAATAAAATAAAAAAAAAAAGGTACTCCAAAATGCAGCAGAATAAGGGATGATCTTTAAAAACATTTTTTTCATAAAGAGTAGAGCATTTCCTAAAGTACAACTGTAGACTGGAAAATGGGAATGCAAAAATGGCACCTACTTATGCAACATACCACTTCTTTGTGTATCTGAGTCATATGCACTCTGCTTTGTTACTGAAACAAGATTTTGATCCTGTTAGCACTGCAACACCACTAAAGCTGTAGATGAGGCATTAGTTTCTCTTCTGCTTCATGTATCATTAATAAATTTGTCTGTCAAGTTCCAAAGAACAATCTTTATTACTGGTAAGGAAACAAGAGGCAAACATAATAGATGGAGTTTGCAGAAGTCAGTCAAGTCATCTTTAGGTGGTGACCAGTGCAAAAATAATACAGGGGATCAGACTTAGATTTGTGAACGATGCAAATTTGACATGGTTGTCACCAGAGGACTTTTTAAACACACATACACACAGAGAAACTTTTCTAGCTGTTATTGCATCTTGAAAAAGAATTGACTTACCTTTGCTCTATGCATGTGCTTTTCTTTTAGGGGGCAGGGTGGAGAAGACGACACGCCTTGAAAATGCAATAGACATTTGGAATTTTAACATGAAATTTTTAGTCATTTCAAAGTATGCCTAATGTGACATAGTAAATTTCATCTTTTCACGTGCAAAAAAACCTCACAGGGAAGTCACAATTTAAGAGTCAGATTTCTAATAATGTTCATTAAACGTCAGTAATACATTTCAAAAGCCCTGTCAAGTAACTCTGAACTGACCTGCACTAGCTCTGGGGAAAGATGGACTTAAATAAAAATAACCTAACAACTGTTTACAAAACATATAAAAGCAAGTTACTTGTTGTACCAGAAGCCAAATTTATTTGGACTGCCTGCAATAATTAAAGCAATGTTCTGGTAGACACTGAGAAGTCTTAGGAGTGATATTTATGTAATAAGGTATGTACCCTGTGTGTTTCAAACACAAATATTGAGTTATTTCGACATGGACACAAAAATTTAAAAAATAAAAATAAAAGTGTCACTATCCTACCATGTCTCTGCTAACTGTTCATTTGTTATGTAAAGACGCTCTGGTGTGAGAGTTATACAGATGCACACAGAGGATATAGCCCAGAAGTTCCTGCTTCAGGTTACCACAAATTTAATTTCTCAAAAGCTAAGCACAGCCCATACCTCCATTTTACACATTGTATGCCAGAATTTTAACCCTGTGTCACTTCTATCACAAGCCTTCAGGGGACATGATAAAAGTATACAATATTACTAATGATAGAGAGAAGGTAGATCAGGAGGAGTGATGCCTCAATGGTTTGCACATTGGCCTATTAAACCCAGGGTTATGGATTCAATCCTTGAGGGGGATGTTTAGGGATCTGGGGCAAAAATCTGTCTGGGGATTGGTCCTGCTTTTAGCAGGGGGTTGGACTAGATTACCTCGAGGTCCCCTCTAACCCTGATGTTCTATGATCAGGAACATCTGTTCATCTTTTCTCATAATGTGAAAAGTAGCAGCACCCAATGAAGTTGAAGGACGGTGATTTCAGCACTTACCCAAGGAAATACCTTCCCCTCCCATCCACCCACCTTTTAGACCAGTAGTTCTCAAACTAGGGCTGCTGCTTGTTCTCGCTTAATGTTGTAGTTATGTTCCTGAAAAATGCAACTTTAAGCGAAATGATAAGCGAATCCAATTTCCCCACAAGAATTAATGTAAATGGGGAGGTTAGGTTCCAGGGAAATAGACAAAACACTATATATAATATAGATATACACACAGTATACGTTTTAAAACAAACTATTTAATACTGTTCAAAGCTATGATGATTGTGAAGCTTAGTTAAGGTGATGAAGTTAGAGGGTGGAAGAGGGAGGGATATTTCCCAGGAAGCGCCTTGCTGCTAAATGATGAACTAGCACTTGTCTGAGCCCTCAAGAGTTAACACATTCTTAATGTAGCCTCTCATCAAGGCAGCATGAACAGGAGGGAGGGGAGACAGCATAGCAGACAGAGACACACACCTTGTGTGTAGGGGAGGTGGGAGAGAGAGAGATGCACCCTGCCCCTTTAAGTAAGCTGACCCACTCTTAAGTACATTGTCTTTTTAAGGGGATCACGAAATTGAGACAGCAGTTGCTGCCCCAAACTCTCTGTCCATGTCCCCTCCCTGCTCTATATGGAGAAGGGGTAAGCAGGATGCAGGAGCAGACAGCAAGCAGGAGTATCTGGGAGCAGCTCCAAGGCAGAGGGCAGGAGCAGCACATAGCAGTGCAGGGAGGGACAGCTCAACTGCAATTGATAGCCTGCTGGGCAGCTGCAGCACAGGGAACTTAGGGGAACAGGGAAATAATAGGGGGAGCTGATAGGAGGGCTGCTAGTCCACCCTGGTTCCAAGCTCCCACCAGCTAGCTCCAATGGGCTGCTCTTCCTACAAGTAGTGGACAAAGCAGACGGCTGCCAAGTGATGTTAGAATGGAGCATTGCACAACTTTAAACAAGCATGTTCCCTAATTGATCAGCAATGAAACAACGTAAATCATGACGACTTTAAGTGAGGACTTACTATATTTTAGGTAAATTAATCTACCCATTATTCCACGCTTCCTCTTCTACATTATCATTGTGCACTTCATTCCTTCTCTTTGCAGACATCTGACATACTGATTTTGGCAGATTATACACAGTGCTGTTCAGAAACTGTCCATACAGGATGGTTGATTAACAAGTCTTATTGCCTACCTTTGACGTTTTTAATTATGACACAAATAGAGCATTCTGAAAAAATAAGGAACAACCTCCAAACTACTAAACCACTGATCACCAAAAAATAAATAAGGGTATAGTACATGCAAACAGGAAGTTAAACTGGAGAGAAAAAAGCCAGCATCAAAATAAGAGCTTTCTAGTGAAGACAAAGATACCCACTGCATCCGTATCCTCTCTCTTGATTATTAGGTCTCAAAAATAAACTAACCACCGTGGACCATACCACATCAGTCACAAAGACTAATCTGAAGACCTTTTGCCTGGGGTTAGATTTTCAAAGACTACAATCAGCACATTTAGACTCAAATATGATGTTGTCCTCACTATTTTTTAACCTAGTTTCAAGAGCAGTTTATAATCTTGTGATAGATAGATGCTGAGAGTGAAAAAAAAATTTTGACCTGTCTTTTTGACAGGATGTGCACATGTCAAGAGTCTCACACATTATTGATCCATCAAGAGGAAAAATATTTGAGTTATGGTCCTTTTAATATTTGTAAAGAAAATGTAACGCACACGAAACTAACAACTGCTCCTATTTAAAAGCCAATTAAAACCGAAATATTGGGAGAGAAGTGAAGGGAATAAGATACAATAATAGGAACAGCATCATTTTCAGTTGGGGGAGAGGATAGTCTCTCCCTACTGAATGGCTGGCCTAGTTTGTTACAATAATGAACTAACACATCATAGGTGGGATACGCAATTAGAAAAAAGGAATAATAATTACTTCAAACATGACAACACAGACTGCAATATAAGAGGTTTGTCAAAGTCAATAATTCTTAGAAATTAGCAGCTAGGCAATTACAATGTATTCCTCATGAATTATACTGTTCATTGATGATGTTGTACACAGTCCTCAGTCTGATTATGCCTTCATCAGAGTTGCTAGGAACACAGGATTCATGTTGTGTTAGAGTTCTGCCTCTTCAAAGTGGTAACAATACTGAAGGCACATTTGAATATTTGAAAGGAACTCATGTTGCCTTTACACATAGGACCATTTTCTATTGCAAACCATATCGACATGCACAAATCTAACATTAACAGGTCAGTATGGCATGCTAATTTGAGTTTGTTTTTATATGCTTAATCTGTCTCTGCACACACTTGTGCAGGATTTAGAACACTGTATTATACACCCCTACAAAGTAAAAATGATTAATAAGGCTTCAGTAGAACTCAACCAAAGAGAAGGTAGTTCCTGAAGACACACATCATTTACCTTCTAACATCAGAGCTACTATTCAGTATTAGGGATGTCCAAGCCAAAAAGTTTTTTGCACACACCATCTACCCTACCACAACTATTGCCAGCCTGACAACCATCCCTAACGCAAGAGGCAGGATAAATACAAATAAAATACATTTCACTCACCCTGAAAGGATCTGAGAGTGAATTCTCCCCTTGCTTCCCTTTTTCCATTCCCCTCTATCCCTCATTTCTTCACCTAAAATGTTGCTGACCGGACTCAAAATTTATCCAGCCTCAAAGATCCATATTGTGTAGCCAAATTTTAGGCAGAAATGCATGTCATTAATTTAAATGGTTTAAGTGACATCTTTAATTGAAATGGGGGGAGGAGGGAACTGGGTTGTGTCTGTTATTCCTTTGTGTTGTTTTCAGGGCTGTGTTAGTCTCAACAACCACCAAATCTCTGTATCAAGTGTTGTATCAACTCAGATGAATATGATGTTAAAAAAATTGTAATAATGCTACGCATTTCCCAGACTGGATATGAAAGAAATCTTTATAGTACATCAACAAAAGTCGTGGTAACAGCTTAAGATGTCAGCCCTTTCAAAACAAGCATTCAGAGTGTCTCTTCCTGCCAGTCAGCTCTGAGTCAAGGTTGGGTATTGTTTGTTTGGTCTGGTTTATGTTTAGATCAGAGAGATTTTAAATCTCCCTTTGAAGCACACAGCAAAATTCTTTGTCCCAATGAGTAAGAACTTGGAACGGCAGACAAATTGGCACATGAGAGCACGCCATTAGTTCACATAGGCTAGTAGCCTACTTCCAGAAGTTGCCAATGCTTAATGCACCCTGACAGACTACAAAGGCTATTAAAGGACAGTAAAGGGTTTGGAATTACTTTGACTGACTGTCACAACTAGATGAAAAACCCACAACACAGGCAGCCAGCTAATGCCCTGAAACAGGACAGCTGGAATCCTTTAAGGC
Source organism: Chelonoidis abingdonii (assembly GCF_003597395.2). Lineage (NCBI taxonomy): Eukaryota > Metazoa > Chordata > Testudines > Testudinidae > Chelonoidis > Chelonoidis abingdonii. The sequence continues at coordinate 2,818,213 of NC_133783.1, read as the reverse complement.
CCTAACCCAGCAAAGCACTTAAACACATGTTTAAGTCCATCCCAGTTCAGCAATGCATATATTTAAGTGTTTTTTGCATCAGTGCTTATCACATTTAACAAAAATGATTATGTCCTAATTTTTCTTTTTAGAACACTTCTAACACTGAACCATTGCAACAATAGATTGGATATACTACCATCGCTCTACACTCGTACAGAGATTTCCTATTGATAGTAAAAGTACTCTTGCAAACTTTCCATTGACATTATGACAGATTCTTTGGTGTCAACATTTTATCATTATCTGTTTAACGTGGCTGTGTCAAACTGTCATGGCTTTCTAACTGAAGTTTTGAACAATAAAAAGTCCACCGACTCAATAATTCTGTCCAGTGTGTTGGTTTTTGACCATTATGGCTCTCACACTAACAGATCTTCTTGGGTACCATTATGAAGTCAATGCCTTCAGAATACTCTGAAAATAAAACTAAGGACCATATTGTCATCTACAGTACCTTACACCATGAGTAATCCCATAGAAAATCAATGGAATAACTTGTGAAGTAAGTCATTACTCAGTGTGAGTAAGGGTATTACAATCTAAATCTATATATTCATTTAGTATTAACCAACAGGATTTCCTCAGCCCAAGGCCTTAAGCAAGTAGATCAATCAGTGGCTCATTTCCTACTTTAGGACATTGGAAGCGAGACTTCCCTCACAGGGGTGAGGTAAAGTATAGTTGGCTAGTGCTCATAAAAAAACACTTTATAAATGTCAGGTGACTGTACATCCCATTTTGCTCTGGATAGTCCCTTTTTTAAGCCGTGTCTCAGCTACCCCGACACGCGCGCGTGTGTGTCAAAAGTGGGCATTTGTCCTGTTCGCTCTTGCCAACTGATCAAGTCGATCAGTTGGCAAGAGCAAATGGGAAAAATGCCCACTTTTGTCAAAAAAATAGGGTGCAGAGGAACACATGGAGGTGGGTGAACGGCAACGCCAACCCTGCAAGGGGGTGGAGGGGCAGGACTCTGGCAGGGGGCAGACAGGGCTCGAGTGAGCAGTAACTCCAGTCCCAGCCTTTGTGAAATATGATCATTCTATCCAGTCCATACATTACTGCTCGCCCGAGCCCTGCCTGTCCCCTGTATGCAGAGGGAGGGTTGTGCGGCAGCTCGGGCCAGCCCTGGCGGGGAGTGGGGAAAAGAGGACTCGGCCCAGCTCTGCATGGTGTCCCATTTTCCCTTTGGGAAATATGGTCATCCTAGATAACATTAATTTGATCTTCACTGGAACATCAGTGGAACTGTTGCAGTGTAAAACTTTGCACATGAAGGCCTATTTAAGCCAATGAGATTTTGTATATCCATGCTACAGACATATTAGATTGAAATGAATACTGTAATGCAGAAAAAAGAGTAATAGAGAAAAGCTAATGCAGCACATTTTCACAACAATGCTTTTTAACATTACTTGACTTTTTTTTAAATGAATAAATAGCAAATGAAGCACTTATCCTCCAAACCCATCAAAAAGTATTCTTGGTCCTATCTCTACAGCTGAGCAACATGCCCAGTTTCAGCCTATTTTTAAATTATTAATCCATCCACAGAACATTTTACAAGGATAAGAGCAGTATAGCCAACTGTCAACTACAGCGCTGCCCTTCCAGCCTCAAGGTATGCCAATGCCAGATGGCTGACATGACCTTAGAATAAAAGGAGATTTAAACACAGACTACTAAAGAGTCACTTTTCCAATTTAAAAGCATTTACAATATTATAAAGTGGACAAAATTCAACCTTGCCCAGAGGATACTACTTGCACTCATAAAATAGGGCTTACATGAAACATAGGTGGACCACCTGCCTTAACACAGTCCTATGTAAAGAGAAGGGTTAACACCACTGACAAGACGAGAACTAGGATTCATTGCACCAAATTCTACTTTTCACTGTCCAACAGTTTTATCATACCAAAGTCTGAACTGTCTTCAAATACTATCATTGGTGAAGTCTTTGAGAAGTAGAGAGATTCACTCCCTTTCTTCATTTTGTTTTACCTAATACTGTCAAATACCAAGAACTGTTTGCTAAAGGGCAACTAAAATGGCTGCTTGGGGGGGGGGGGGGGAATAAGGGGAAGGGGAGGAGATTCTTACATTTTTTGCCATAATATATTCTTTGGGATGTGGCAAAGAATGTCTAAAATTTAAGTTCATGCCTATTTCAGCAACATGGCAAAGAACCTAAGGGTCTTATAATGCATGGCTTTCAGTCCTTTGGAAAAAAGAACAAAAATTACTTTCAACCCACACTTCAATTTTCCTCCATCTGTTGAAAAAATTGTATTTGCTTTTTTTATTCAGAATAAATTTGCCAAACTAGTTCCAGGACATCCTGTCAGGGTCAATTTTAAGAAATCTCACCTACCCTGTTATAAAATGTTTTGTTTCTCTCTTTCAACCTGGTGCACCATTCTTGAACTATAAAAACTCCATTTATAAGTGAAAAACAAACATACTATTCCAATGACTTGTGCACATTATGGAAGTTTATTTTAAAACTAAACCACAATTGCTTAAAACAATAAATTCCTCTGAATAGTCATTTAAAATTTCTTTGTATGAAGTAACGGTTTTCCAATGGTTAGAGGAACTAAGAAGTCAGACATTTAAAAAAAAATACAAACAAACCTAAACCTTCACAATTGAAAACTGGTGAAGAAAATTTTTGTTTCTGTTAATATTCGACTTAATAAATCCAGTTCAGACAACATTTGCCGAAAATGTAATTTCATTACAAACAATCACAATATCCACTGTGGAGATGGCTTATATAAAAGGTCAACCATAAAGAAGGCTTTATCTACATTAATTTTTGTGGCATTAGAATAAATTTATGCTACTTGTGTGGAAGTCTAATTTTGTTATACCACCTTCAGAACAAATGACACCTTTCAAATTTGTGGGTTCGACACCAACAAATGAGATCCAGCTCAGCATGGGCCATCCATTTTCCACGGAGTGCTACCACTGGCAATTTTGTTACAAGATTCCTTAGTGAAGAGACAGTTTGTGAGGGAGGCCAGGTCTACACTTGATACCTATATCGGTGCAACTATGTTGCTCAGAGGTGTGAAAAATCCACACCTCAAGTGACATAGTTATACTGACTTAACCCCCTATCTAGACAGCATTATGTTAGCAGGAAAAACTCCCCCATCGACATGGGAAAAGCCCTCCTGTCAGCATAGCAGAAGTCTTCACTAAAGCACTACAGCAGTGCACCCGCATCTCAGTAGTGCTGTACATGAAAACAAGCCCTTAATCTTGATTTTGCAGTGCTAAAGCGAAGGAGCTGTTGCTTCCAGTAGTAGGAAAGAACATCTTTTGTTTTCGCTTCTGTGAAGGTGTGGTATACAGAGTTATTTAAAATAATGAATTTTGGTGTTTGTTAAACTAGTAGCACAAGATATCACATTATGTTAATAGAAAGTTCCATCAGTCATCACCTCAGTTAAACAACAAAAAGGAAGCATACCACAGTTGATACTGATTTTTGGACTAGGAATCCTGCTCTAATCACATGCCTGACACTTGTTCTGTCCCCACCACACCTCCCACCTTTCATCCCTTGACTCCTTGTTACCCCATTACTCAATTCCCCCAAATATATTCCATGAAACAAAGCTGTGTGCTAGTCACTTACCCTCACCACTTACTTGTATGTAATATCCTTGCCTATTATCCTCTGTTGGAATGTCCCTAAGCTGTCTCTGCTGTAGCAAAGTTACTGGTTGCTGTCAGTGGTGGCTGATGAACAAATGCTGTGAATGGTGTAATTATAGCTCAGGACACCTCAGGTTCAGCAATATTTTATAAACATGTGGTTACCATAGTCAGCTGCATCCATTGTCAACAACAAGCAATTTCTCAGTGTAGACATGGCTTAGGTATAACATAGCATTTCAGAGAAGGAAACAAAGCATACCATGACCAACTGAAACTGCAAGGAAATTTAATGAAGTAGAGCCAAGATCAACATGGCTCATCTGACAGAGTGCTATAAAGGCTGTAACAGTTGCTGCTGGATATTGTCCGCTGTTATATGACGGGGATATAATCTTGCATAATGCTGACCCATGTCAGGTGACTGGGGCTAGGGATTAAAAGATTAGTCTCTTACCAACACTCCTGTGCATCAAACATTAATCACAAAGGCCTCCAATGGTTCTGATTTAAAAAAAGAAAGTATTTCAACTGACAACACTTCAAGAATAATTCAGTTTCTTTATTACAACACACCTCATAAAAAATGATTCCCCTCAAAACATATTTGCTTGGGCAACATGTGATGTTATCACAAATCATGTTTTCTTGGAGTTCAAATAAAAATAAAAAAGCACAAAGAGCCAGAACCATCTCCGAGTTTTGGCAGAAAAACACATTTGCATTCCCAAGATTTCTGTCTTCACTTTTTCCCTCTTGCCCTCCCGTGCAAGCTATGTGAAGACAAAGCATCACACAGCACATAAAGCCACGAAGCCAACACGAATACAACTTTCTTTTCTACTCCTTCCAAATATGAATTCCTTTTGGTTGCATCCTAGTTTCCTTCCAGGGGGAGTAAATGTATAGTTGTTCCACTTTGAAAACAAAGTCTACTCTAATCCATGCCTCACACACAGAGGGCCATTAATCAGAAGAATGGCATTGTGTGATGGAGGCCATGAACTGGAAGTAAGCCATATACTAATAACACAGACGATGATTTACCCTTCTGTTTTTGTTGGCACTTTATTTTGGCTTTCATGAAAAATTCTTAGCCAAGAAAAAAAAAAAGCAAACAATTTGTGTTTTTTATATTTTAACAAAAACTTGAAGACATCTATTATTTTGAATAAAGTTCTCAAAGAAAAGAAATCTCTTCAGAACTATAATCATTAGAAGAAAAATATTTACGAGGACTACCATGAGAGGGTGTGTTTTGGGGAGAAGTGGAGAAAATGCCCAAGAGCCTTACTGTTAGTAAATTTATAATTCTTATAGTCTATGTCCTACACAAAATGTCACGATTGAGATATGAAGAGACATTACAATAAGACTGAAAGATGAGGCCATCTCTACAAATATGCATAGTTTATCTATATATCTATGCCATATAGACATAGTGCTCATTCAGCCTAGTTTTTAAAAGAGCTGATGTATGCAATGTCTCTTCTCTAAAAGGACACTTGTCAGGGTTGATAGGCCTAAAAAAAGTGACATTTTGAAAGACTCTTTAGTTTGAAAGTATTCACATTTTCCCTCCAGGTGGATTCCTTTTATTTGAAGAGCGGACAACAGATGCATAGTTTACCTAACACTAGCAATGAAACTAATCCATGTTTGTCAATGGGAGTGCCACACTCCTATGGGGGGGGGGGGGGGTTGGAAGGGGTCCAGTAGATGTCGGATTTTAATTGTGATGGGGGGGGGGGGGGGGAGAGTGTTAGAAAAAAAAAGGTTATTTCTACTAGCTTAAAAAGCTAAAACCACAGTTCAGTGTTTTGGAAACGTGTGACTGGCAGGCAATGCAATTTAAGAGCAGTCTCAAGTTGGAGAGGAATTTCAGCAACAGAAGAAACTGATTTGAGACTGAACAGAACAGGATAGGTTTGCTGGAATAGAGTGGACCTCAAACAAGAGCAGGTCACATGAAAGTGGAGGCTAGACAGCACAAAAATACTTTGAGAAGGACTGAGTATGGAGCAGAGTAGCATTAGAATTTCTTAGAGGCAGAAGAGGTTTACACAAATAGGCCAATATGTTGGAACACAAACTAGGACAGGTAAGACACTCCCCAAACAAAGCATCTAAAAAAAATTGCTAGTAACAACAAAAATCCAGAAGGGCTAGTAGTTTGCAACATAAAGAACTTATCAAAAAGTACCAATTTGTTTCAAATCAAACCAAACATGAAAAAAGGAAGGAGAGTTCTGCAGACAATTTATTTCATGGCAGGAATGCCTAAAGCCATGGATAGGGGCCTTTAATTTTGTGAATATCCAAACAAACCACAACTCCTGCTAAAGGACCCTTCCATTCAAAATTAAGCTTCCATATGAAAAAAAAAAAAAAAAAAAAAAAGGAGCATATCACTATAGCGATTACACCTGGTATTGCTATTTCCCCAGTAACCCATTGTTGCCATTCATTGATAACTAGATTTAGACCTATAAAAATAAGACCCAATGGGTTGAGCTCGTTGTGGGTAGACCTAAAGATCAAGGTCAAGACTTTATTTTCAAGGCAACAAGCAAAATGTTCCCCTCACTACAGTAGCTAGGTACTACCATGGTACCGACACATCTTTTCCAACATAGGACCCAAATTCTATCAGTATTAGTTTTCTGGAGAATTGTTATTAATTTGGAAACTCATACTAGAGCTCCACCCCTAACAAAAGTAGGAATGGAGAACATTACTGCTGGGCTTCACTTGTGTAAGAAATTTTTAGCTTTCACCTTTTGAAAAGACCAAAAAACCAACAAAAGCCAAACACACTGACCACTCGTTCTTCCCAAAATTCTGCATAACTAACTGTATCCTGCTTTCCTAATTTTCCCTGCAGTTGCAACTTTAAATAATATTATATAGTTCCTGTGCTAAGCAGTTGTAAGTTTTCAAGGCACTGTTGAACAACTACTGCTATTCGGCCCAGAAGTGACAGCATCTCAGTGGTGAATAAAGCACTTGATGTAGTTTATAATTTTAAAGATTGGAAAGACATTTTTGGAGCTCTTTCTGGAAAAAAATAAAGTGTTTTTAAAAAGTGGCTTGGGGGAAAATAAGACTCCAAACTAGGAAAACAATGATGAAAATGATGGCCCAGGCCAAGGAGGAATCAGGAAAGTCAAATAAGTAACAAATAAAATGCGATATGTGCTTTTAAAATTTTTTGGGCACTTTTGAGAATCCTACCAGTATCTGTCGATGAACCTAGGGAGATGCAGACATCAAATCTGGTAAGCAGCAGCTAAGGTTTCTGAGAAGAGCAGGTTACTCATCTCTAACTGGGAGGTTCTTCGAGATGTGCACTCATGTGGAACACAGATAGGGACCGCACATGCGCGCCATAAGCAGAGTCCAGAAGTGTTTCCAAGCAGTGTCTGTTGGCCCACACATGCATAATATCCCCCCATATTATTCCCAGCCAAGGATATATGGGGCAGTGCAGGTTCACACCACTCCAGTTTCCCCTCTTACCACTGCGGAATGAGTCCAAAGCAGAGAAGGGTGATGGGTAGACCACACATCTCAAACAAACAATCTCCAGTTACAGGTGAGTAACTGCCTCTCCTCTGAGGGATGGGCACAATGTGTATTCCTCACAGGGATGATTTACAAGCAGTAATCAGTGCAGAGGTGGGTAAAAGGATGCTATTGGCATCCCTGACTGCAATACAGCGCAGCCCACAGCCACATCCACATCCACTGTTGCCACATGTGTTATGGCATAGTGTGCCACAAACATGTGAAAAGAGTGCCATGTCACAGCCCCACGTCTTGCCATGGGAGTTCCGCTAGTGAAGTCAAGGAGGTAGTTAGTGCAGAATACGCTGTCACACCACCAGGAAGGAGTTGGTTAGAGTATTTATAGCATTCCAGTAAGCACCAGAGACCCAGTTAGAGATCCTTTGGAAAGACTTGGCTTGTCCCTTTGATCTCTCTGCAATGATGACAGAGTCTTGCCCACCTCCAAAAGGGTCTAGTCCTGTGTAAGTAGAATGCCAGGAAGCAGCAAATGCCAAGCAAGTCCAGGGTTCTGTCAGTGGAGGAAGCATGCGACTCTGGAAGGAACACAGGTAATTGGTGGATTGATTGAGGTGGAATTCAGACACCACCTTAGGAAGGAATTTGGGGGTAATCTTAAGGAGACCTTGTCCTTGTGCAATACCACCTAGGGAGGGTCTGCCAGTGAACTCACTGACCCATCTAGTCAAAGTGACGGCAACCAGGAACACCACTTTCATAGACACAACAAGGGGCCTGGTGACACCTTAAAGACTAACAGATTGATTTGGGCATAAGCTTTTGTGGGTACAAAATCTCACTTCTCTGGATGCATCTCTTCTTCTTGTTTTTGTGGATACAGACTAACACAGTTACCCTCTGACACTTGACACTTTCGTAGAGAGGTAGGTCAGGAAGCCTGGGTTCAAAGGGTGGTTTAGTGAAGAGAATGAGGTTAAGACTCCATGGAGGTATGGGCACAATAACCAGTGGAAACATGTTGAGCAGGCCCTTCAAAGCATACAGTCGTAAAGACAGGTGCCCTTCACTGGTGAGAGGAAAGCAGTAAGGTTTCACCAAATGCACCTGGACAGAGTTGAGAGCAAAGCCCAATGTTCTGAGGGTGAGTGGGATAGGAACCATGCCTACAGAGTGATGGTGGTGGTGGCGGCAGCCCCACTCTAGGAAGCACCACCACTTAGCACAGTAGCACATTCTGGTGGTCTCTTTTCCTCTGGGTGATGGTTTGCCAAATTGGGGGAGAGCATGCATGGTCTATACTCAGACACCCACCCAAATACCAGGTTGTGAAGTAAAGAGGAGCTGGGTTGGGTTAGTAGGATCTGCCCCAATCTTGCATAAGGAGATCCGGGAATGACTGACACCTGATTGGTGGTCAGGTGAAGAACTTCAGGAGAGTGGTGAACCAGAATTACTAGGGCCAGTAGGGTGCTGGTGAACTTTCAAGAATCCAGGGCAACAGAAGAATGGGGGGGAAAAAGGCCTAGTGGAGGTTGCCCATCCAGGAGAGGGGAAAAAAAGCATTGCTTCAAGAGCCCCTGCACTTAGAGTCCCTCTGGAGCAACAAAGCGAGTTTTCAATTTGCTTGAGAGATGAAATGGTCCCAATGAAGGGTGCCCACTAGGCAAAAGAGGTCATTGAGGGCTGCATTGTGCAGTTCTCTTTTGTGGTCTAGGTATAGAGTGCTGCTGAGCATGTCAACTATGGAATTCAGGGCACGCAATAGGTATGCAACCTGAATTGTCATCTGGTTCCTGATGCACCAGTTCCATAGCTGATCAGACTCAGAGCAGAGGGAGGTGGACGTGGCACCCCACTGCAGTGGGTCATTATCAGAGAAGCTGAATGTGAAGGGACCATAGGAGTGGAAAGAAGGCTTTGCAGGCAAGATGGACTGTCCCAAGTTATTTTTGTGCAACCCGGCTTCCCGTGACATCCCCATATCCTGCACTGTGTGATCATCTAAGTGGGCATCTGCCCACACACACAATGGAGGCATCTGTTGTGATGGTGGCTTGTGCTGGAGCAGGGTTGAAGGAGATGCAGATCATAATCTTAGATGGATTGGACCACCAGGTGAAGGAGGCCAGGATAGGTGCTGGGATGGTGACTACGGAGTCGATATGGTCCCTGGTCACTTTGCAGGCAAAGAGAAGGCAAGCCTGTAGACATCACAGGTGGAGATGTGCATGAGACATCACATCAGTGCAGGCTGCCATATGCCCTAGGAGACAGAGGCACTGGCAGACCGTGGTGCAGGGCGTGTAGCACAAGAGGCTTCAAAGATAGCAGACTGAAGCAGGAAGCCCTCTCTGCAATTGTGCTATGAGGAACCAGTCATCCAGACAGGGGAATACTGAATGACCTAGGCGATGTACCGGGGCTGATACCACTGCAAAAGACCTTCGTGAATACTTCCTGTGCTGCTGTGATGCTGAACGGGAGAACTTGAAATGGTTAGCATCCCACCCTGAAATAGAGAAACTTCTTGTGCAATAGGTGAATGTCCACATTCAAATAAGTGTCTTTCTTGTCGAAAGCCATGAAGCATGCACCCTGGTGGAGGGAGGGGATGATGGATGCCAGCTTGATCATCTAGAACATGGACTTCTTGATAAACATAGTAGTAGACGATTGAAGATGAGGAGCCATCCGCCATCCTTTTTCAGGATGACCAAGTATGGTGAGTAAAACCTCTCCTTGGGCACTAGGGAGGAACACATTCTAGCGGATCCTGAGGAGCAGAGCATTGGCTTCTTGTTGAAGAATCTTATTGAGAAGGATCCCTGGAGGCGATCAGGTGATGATCTTGCCCCAATTATGGGCAAGTAGGGCAAGATGGCCACCAAAGAGGACACATGGCACAGCACTTGGCATCAAAGTAGGTTCGTGGTTCTCTACCTGAGATCAAAATTGATCCGTGGCCTGTGGTTGGGAGAAGGTTGAGGAGGTGGGAGCAACAGAAGCTGGGAATCAAGGTTTCTGGGACTGCTGATGCTTTCGCAGGGATCCCTGTGGATACTGATAGTGCGCCAGATAGGTCATGTGAGGCCACAGTAGAAAGGGTAGTGTCTGTGCCTGTGTCTAAGGGTTGAAGTACATATGCCCAGAGATAACAGCATGGAATCTTTGAGATCGTGCAGGGTCTTGTCCATCTGCTCACTGAAGAGATTGATCACATCAAAAGAGAGGTCCTCAATAGTATTTTGGAGCTCCCTGGGTCCAAAGACAGTGTTGTGGGTTCTGGACTTCCTCCAACAGAAGCTGCAAGTCTGCAGCAGGTCTTGAAACTGCCGGTGATCATCCACAGGAAAGAGATGATTGCTTTATCCAGCAATGAGGCCACTCCAGTCAGGACCTGCGGTGCTGGTGGTACCAACTCAACCTCCTCCTCTTTGTACCCAGATAGTGCAGGAGGGTGTATGGGGGAAGCACAATGGGACCCTTGATACAGCTCTGGGCAACTCAGGTAGGGGTCTCATGGCCCCCCTGCAGTAGGGCCAGAAGAAGGGATCCACCGGTCTGGGCATGGGAAGTGGTACCAGGCATCCATGGGTGGGTTGTAAGCAGGAGGATAAGGGTGATATGTCCAGGTTCCTGCATGGCAACAGAGGTGGCGGTGGTGCCATGTCTGAGAACTCCTTGGAGTCTGAGGATGGTTCTGTCAGTGGCGGGACAGTCAGTCCCAGGGGGCTGTCGAGCAGTTCATGACAGATAAGCTTCTCTGGGAGGAGGAGCCGAGTTTCATCTTCAAGTGTGGGAATGTCTCAGATGAGGGTAAGGCCTGAGAGAAGTTGAAACTGTACGTATGGAATAATCACCTCCTTTTCTGTGAGGAACATCTCTGTGTGGTCAGGGATCCACGGGGCACCCATCGAAACTCCAGAGGGACCTTCTGGAGTCAGCAGAGTTGGTCTGTCCAGTAGGTGAGATGGTACCATCGGAGCAGTCAGGGTCTTCCTTGCAGCCAGGTAGTCTGAATGCTTCAGTACCAGAGGATTCCGCTTTTGCGTGGCTTTACCCTCCAGCTGGGCATTCTTCAGTGCCAGAACTGCAGGACCCACAGGCAACACCTCATCCAACCAGAGGCAGCTCCGGGAGGGAATTCTGTACTTATGAGCCATCCTCTGCGGGGACCTGCTCTTGTGCTTCTTGCTCTCAAGATGGGGCTTGTCTTTGGGCTTCGGTGCCAGAAGTTCCTCACTATGAGTGGTGCTCAGAGAGGAACTCAGGGTGGCCGGCGTACAATAGGGTCTTGTGTGCTGTGATCCAAGTATGCTCAAGGCCATATTGCCTCCTCCATGAGATACATGAAGTGATGAGCTCCCAAAATCCTAATAACCAGTTCCCTACCAGGTCCTCGGCAGCACTTCAACAGCAAGGGGAAGGGGGGCGTGTCTTCACTCACTCAGCTTTTCGGTGGCACTTTGGCGGTGGGTCCTTCACCCAGAGTGAGTGAAGACACACACACCCCGCTGCCAAGGACCCGGTAGGGAACCGCACGGTAAGTACAAACCCCATGTGCCTGTCCTCCCCCACCCCATCCGACCGCAACCCATCAACCCCCACTCCTTGTCCCTTGACCACCCTCTCCCAAGACCCCATCCTCTACCCAACTCATTCCACTCCCTGTCTCCTGACTGCCTGACCCCATCCATCACCACAAAAGACCCCCAAACTCCCATGCCTACCCAAACCCTCCCCATTCCCCATCCCCTGACCACCCACCCAGAACCTCCACCCCCTCCAACTGCTCCCTGCCCCTTATCCAACCCCTCCTCCCAGCCCTGGACCAACCCCCTTACCATGCTGCTCAAAGCAGCAGGAGCTGCAGAGCTGCCCAGAGTGCTGGTGCTGGTGGCACGGCGCACTGGGGAGGGTGGAATTGGGGGAGGGGCTGGGGAGCCTCTTAAGCTGGGAGCTCAGGCAGGCCAGACAGGACAGTCCTGCAGGCCAGACGTGGCCTGCAGACTGAAGTCTGCCCACCCGCAGGCCCCTTTAATAATCAGTTCACACCAACTTCTAAATTTAACAACCAGTTCTTGCGAACTCGTGCAAACCAGCTCCAGCTCACCACTGGATTCGTGCAGATGTAGAGTTCATGGACCTCTCTGGTTTTGAGAGAGAAAGATTTACAGATAGTGCACCTTGCTGAGATATTTGCCTCACCCAGGCAGTAAAGACACCATCAGTGCTCATCACTCGCAGAGGAGGAGTAGTGAGGGCAGGAAACAGTTTTTGAAGCCCCAGATCCTGGGCATAGTCCCTGGGTGGTGAGGGGTGCAATCCCCCTGACTGGGGAAGAGATCTGATACATTTCACTATTCTATACTCTACAAACTAACCAACTCTATAAACTATCTACGAACTAAGTACAAAGCAAGGAATAACGCTTAGCGGGCTGAGAGCAAAAGGAAATAGGCATTTCAACTCAGGTCATGCAGCAGTAAGAGGGAACTGAAGTGACATCGACCTGCGCTGCCCTTTATACCTTCGGCCAGGAGCATGAGGGGACACACCATGCACATGAGAGTCAGTGGACACTGCTTGGACACATTTCTGGTTTCAGGCACATGGAACACATGCACACCCATGTGTGGAATACACATACAGACCATCACTCGAAGAAGGTGTTTTTTACAAAAAAAACAAGAATTAGGACAGTTAGTAAAATACAAAATAGAGTAACTTGTTTTAAGTTTAAAAAGAAGGAATGGTGATTTGCATACTCATGATATAAACAGATCAAAACTTGTTCACTACTAAAAAGGTTACTAACACACTCTATCAACTTTATTAGCCCAGTAATTAAAGACAGAATTTGGATGATATACATGGGTACAAATACAACTGGAGAGAAATTCTATGACTGGCAGATACTATTATGTGCCACTAAAATAAAGCAATCCGTTTTCAAAACTTTTACCTCTCAATCTCTCAGTTCCGGAAATCAAAGTTTTGACTCTTAAATAAATGCTATTGTTTCTTGGAATGCGTTAATAATGGCTCATAACCTAAGTAGTAGTGCAACTACATCACAAATCATGACACAAACCCTTCCAAGCCCTCAGCCCAAGTTGGTTAAAAAAAGAAAAAAAAAATCCTCACTAAATTCAAAACAAAAAACTTCTTTCCCACTACAGAAGGGTAATGACTACAGAATCTTTTAGAGTCAAATTTTCAAAAGTTCCAAAGTGACTTGGGAGCTTAAATCACATTTAGAAGCCCAAGTCCTATTGACTTTCAATCACTAAGGCACATTTGAAAAGTAAAGTAACCATAATTTCTAGTACTGCTTTCACACTAGTTACAAAAGAAGGGGGGAAGAGAACAATGAATTCTGGCTCTTAAAGTAGGACGTCATTAAGCAAAAGTTTATACTACAACTTTAAACTGTATCATGCTCCTGAATTGAATATTCATTTTTTAAAATGAAACTAAAACCTAAAGAAAGCTGAAGAAGTTTTTACTGTTCACATGGGAGATTCACTGCCATGTGACAGATGTGTGGAAAAAAGGAAACCAGGGGTCAGCATACAATATTAAAAAACAGTGCAGTTTCAAATTTTTGAAACATGATGTCAAGCTCCTTCAACAGGTCTACAAATGCATTACATTAGCCTAAATTTAGTGGGTGATAATTGAAATCAGAGCTGCAGTCATTACCACCAACATGTTTCTAAATACTACCCAATAAATTTTTGTCTGTTTTGGATTCTATGACAGCTGGCAGTGCAAAAATCAAGAGAGAGAGAGCGTGCGTGCGCACGCACGCACAGACCAGTTCTTTTGTATGCAGTTCCATTGCTTGCTATTTTAGAACAAATAGAATGTCAAGTGGCAAAAAAATGCACACACCCCACACACACACACTATACCCACCTCCATAAAAGACATACACCGCTTGTATTATAGCATCAGTTCAAATGTGTACTTCATCATAATACTGGATGATTCTCCCAGGCTCTAATCTTGCAAGGTATTGAGGACTTAACTCCCACTGAGTCAATCAATCATATTTGAGGCTCCTTAGTATCTCACATCAGGCACTGTACCAAGCAGGACAGGCCCCAAATAACTATAATACTATTTCCGGCCTGTGGAATTTGACAATGAGTCTTATACAGATATTTCATTAAGGGTTTGTGTGTTGCTTACACCATATAGGTCGATATCCCTTTAAATTCTCCAAAACAAAGACTACCACCCCACAATTTCATTTTCATTATTACACATGGGGCACCAAACCAGGAATCAGGAGACCTAGGGTGAAATCCTGGCCCAATTAAAGTCAACAGGCATTTTGCCATGGACTTCAATATGGCCAGGATTTCATCCCAATGCTATTCTTAGCTCTACCATCGCTGTCATACCTAGGGCAATTCACTTCGAATTTGTCCACTCTAAATGAAAGATCCATTGCCAAACACCAGTTGAAAACTGGTGCTGAGCATGGCTTAGCTCTAAACAGCAGACAAAAAGACAAACCACATTCAGCACCATTTCGGAAGCATCAATGGAGCAAGTTTCCACCACAGTTTCTGAAACTGCATAGAAATGGCTTCTACTCCACTCGCTGCTAAATTACACTTGACACTTATTGCTGATTCCCATCAAGGTTTTTGCCTCTCCATCCTTCCGCTTTGCCATCTGTAATGGAGGCAACACTTGTTTATTTCTATAAAGCGTATTGACACCTGCCAAGGAAAAAGGACTCAACTAGCAGTAAGTATAATTTATTACTGCACCTATATGCGTGGTAGACACTTCACAGAATACAAACAAGTACACGGTTCCTGCCAAAATTGCTTGCCATCTAACATTTAGTTGACTCAAGCTGGAGTGATGAGCAATGGGAATGTAATGGAGAGAAAGTGGCAGCTTACAGTAATATGAATACATGGTTACTCAATTTAGACACATACAATTCATGGTAGCTTCCTCTCTAGCTCACCCTTATTTGTAACTAAATCTGGTCTTATAAAACGATGCCTGGCAAGATGACAGTAGCTCCTTCACAAAGGTTTTTTGTTTGGTTTTAAGAAAAAAAAGCAAAGCTTCTTTAGTATAGTTTACTACTTTACTAAATGCTATTTAGCAGAGTGAGAAAAAAATTTACAAGCTGTCATAGTTCTAGCTAAAAAGGTAAAAAAAAAAAAAAAAAAGTTAAGCTAGAGGCTGTTCATTCTTTGGTCTTTTTTGATCCTAGGACACTAACTTTATGAGTATTTGCTAGCATTCACTCACATTCGTTAACTTTGCCACCAGTCTCAAGAATTAAAATCAACATTGCAATCAGTTTTTACTAGCTGATGTATTGCAATCTGTGGTTGACACCTCAGAAGTAAAACATACTTCTGAAAGACAAACAACTATTGTGCTCAAAGTTAGCAATAGAAAAAAGAAAAATATTTCAATGTGCCAATTAGATTTTTATTCTACTGCTTAGCTATTTTGCTGGCAGCCAGTGTAAAAAAAGCCATGCAGCCAAAAGAAATGAACCATAATTCAATTCATACTACCAAATAAAAGCCAAAAACAAGACCTATATTCAAGGATCATATTAATAGTTTTATTTCAAAACTTCCATTTACTTTTATCTTTTTATTGTCTTTAAATTGTGGGTGTCCACACACACACAGTGTGTAAGTATTGATTGATATTCTACTGAAAAGACACTCCATAGGCCTAGGAGCTGCAAGGTAGTTTGCTTAGCATAACTAATCAAGGTCTAGGTTGGAGTTTAACAAAGGGTCATTTGCCTATGGTTTACTACTACACATTTACAAGAGCAAATGTGGTAGTAAAATAAGTATAGCAAGTAAGATCACAAGTATAAAGCAACAACACAAACAGGTTATAGGTATTTTAGAATAGTTGAAAGGAATATTGTAATCAAAATTCTCAAGCATTGACTGCAGTAATGTCATAGCAACTAATTTATGTAAGTGATTGTGAGGAAAATGGATAATTAACTTATAAGAAGTGGCAACTCTTGCAAAAGTGGAGTGTGAAAGTTCAGATAAGGAAACCATTATGAATACGCATAGGAAAGCGGTTGTTAGCAAAATCCTGGCATCTCATGTATTTTATATTGTATAGTTACCACCCACTGACTCAAGTATCTTAACCAAGATGGCATGAGTAATGCAAGATCTGACTGTTTTGTATTATTTCTCTCCTCCATGCTAGATTTCAGAGTGTGTAGTGTTGTTTGGCTGTTTAAAAGTAATAATTACAGAAAGCAGTGTATTGTCCCAGTTCATCTCAGGGTCATCATTCTGATCTGGAGGATGAATGCTTATAAAATTATAATATGGTCATTGTGACACTCTGTACCTCAGAGGAACACTCAATACCTCCATGTTCATCCTTGTAAAATGATTGTGTGATATCCAATGCAAAGTTTGTCATGTCAGGTGTCTTCGGAAGGCTCATGATGTACTGAGCATTGTTGTTATAGTGATGTTATAGGTTATAATTTCACGTATATAGTTATGAGGCTGAAAATGTGTCTTTGGGACTTAAGGCAAGCCCACACCAAAAAAAAACAAAAACCAAACACCACCACTCTCCAGAGGTAGAGAGGGGCAATTCACAACTCAACAGGGCATGAATGGGACAAACCCAGCCCAGCCTCACAGACCTAGGCGCTGACCTAGGCCTGGTCTACATTATGAGTTTCTCTCAAATTTAGCATCGTTAAATCAAATTAACCCTGCACCCGTCCACACAATGAAGCCCTTTACTTTAATAAAGGGCTCTTAAAATCTATTTCTGTACTCCTCCCCGACAAGGGGAATAGCGCTGAAAATCGACATTGCCATTTCGAATTAGGGTTAGCGTGGCCACAATTCAACGGTATTGGCTTCCGGGAGCTATCCCACAGTGCACCATTGCTGTCCAGAGCAGTCACAATCTGAACTCTGATGCACTGGACAAGTAGACAGGGAAAGCCTTGCAAACTTTTGAATTTTATTTCCTGTTTGCCCAACGTGGAGCACTGATCAGCACAGGTGACCATGCAGTCCCAGAATCAAAAAAGAGCTCCAGCATGGACCGTACGGGAGATACTGAATCTGATCTCTGTATGGGGAGATGAATCTGCTCTATCAGAACTTCGTTCCAAAAGACGAAATGCCAAAACATTTGAAGAAAATCTCCAAGGCTATGATGGACAGAGGCCGCAACAAGGACTCTCAGTGCTGTGTGAAACTTAAGGAGCTGAGACAAGCGCACCAGAAAGCCAAAGAATCAAATGGACGCTCATGGAGGGAGGGGTGACTGACAACTGTAGCTATCCCACAGTTCTCATCTCCCCGAGAACCATTTGAATTCTGGGCTGAGCTCCCAAAGCCTGAAGAGTCAAACACATTGTTGTGGGTGGTTCACAGTATGTGTCATCAGCCCCACCCTCTCCCTCTGTGAAAGCAAAGGGGAAAAAATCGTTTCTCACCTTTTTTCCAATGTCACTGTAGGTCTACTGGATGCTGCTGGCAGATGCAGTGCTGCAGCACTACACAGCAGCATCCCCTTGCCTTGCAGATGGTACAAGAGCACTGGTATCCATCGTCATCGTACCGTGGGTGCTCCTGGCTGGCCTCAGTGAGGTTGGCCGGAGGCGCCTGGGCAAAAATGGGAACGACTCCATGTCATTCTTTTCTTTAAGTTTTGTCTAATGGAGATTCAGTCCTGTCTGGAATATCATGCTAGTTGGAGGTTTCTGCCTCAGGCTGCTCTCCCAGCCAGCAGCACCACGCGGTCGTGCCTACCCCAGCTTACCCCTTGCTACCAGGGCTCGCAATCAGATACTTAGACCTCTACGTTTTGCTGCAAATAAAAAAAAATTAAGCTGCCGTTTAGAAGTGTTCCCCAACATACATATCCTGGGACATTTTATATTTTACCAGTATCAACCAGAGGCCCACACACAAATGGAGATTCAGTCCTGCCTGTGCTTCTATCCTAGTGCTTATCAGATTCCCATTTTCAGCTATAGGCTGAGCAACTGCCCTCCCCTCCTCCCTTTGATCTCTGCTTGCAGAAGCAATAAAGTCAGTGTTGTTTCTTATTCATGCATTCTTTATTACTTCATCACACAAATGGGGGGATAAACTGCCACGGTAGCCCAGGAGGGGTCGGGGAGAAGGGAAGCAACAGGGGTGGGGTTGTTGCAGGGGCACCCCCTAGAATGGCAAGCAGCTTATCATTTCTGCGGGATGTCTGGGGCTCTGACCCGGAGCGGCCGTTTGCCTCTCTGGTTCTTTAGTAGGCTTGCCTGATATTCTAGGCAGGATGGACTCTCCATTAGAAAAAACTTGAAGAAGAGAATGACCTGGGCAGTCAGTCTCATTTTCATCCAGGCGTCCCCGACCGACCTCACCAAGGCCAGCCAGGAGCACCCATGACAGCAGCAGACAGTACAGTATGACTGGTAACTGTCTATGTCAACTTGCAAAGGCAAGAGGATGCTGCTGTGTTGCACTGCGGTATCGTGTCTGTCAGCAGCATCCAGTATACATACAGTGAAAAAAGGCTGAACGGGCTCCATAGTTCCCATGCTATGGTGTCTGCCCAGGCAATCCAGGAAAAAGGGAACGAAATGATTGTCTGCCATCGCTTTCACAGAGGGAGGACTGACTGACAACATTTACCCATAACCACCCGCGACAAGTTTTTGGCCCCATCAGACATTGGGATCTCATCCCAGAATTCCAACGGGCGGGGGAAACTGTGGGTGCTATGGGATAGCTACCCACAGTGCAATGTTCCAGAAGTTGACGCTCGCCTCGGTACATGGACACACACCACCAAACTAATATGCTTAGTGTGGCCGTGTGCACACGACTTTATACAACTTGTTTCCAAAAATCGGAATAATGCCATAATGTAGACATACCCTTAGGCAGCAACAAAAGAATCTGTGGACTCTTGAGGGAGTCACCCCCCTTCCTTTGGTCAGTTTGGAACTGCAATGAGGTTTTGCTCACCTGAATCTGAACGGGTCAGGATAAAGCCAAGAGGGAAGAAAGGACATGATAAAAGGGAGAGAGACAATTGCCATGCTCTCTCTTCCACCTACATCTACAGACACCACACCAAGCGACTGAAGGACTGATCAAAGGGGAGAGGCTGACTGAAGAGCAACTAGCCAGCCTTTCGCAAGAAGCATCTAATTTTGTAATGACACTGAATGTGTTAAGATCTTAAAATGCTTTTTGCTTTTATTTCATTTGACCCAATCTGACTTATGTTTTGACTTATTTAAAAAAAAAATCTTTATAGTTAATGAAATTTGTTTATTGTACCTGAAGCAGTGCATTTGGTTTGAAGCATGTCAGAGACTCCCCTTGGGATAACAAGCCTGCTATATATAAGTTTCTTTGTTAAACTGACAAACTCATAAGCTTGCAGCATCCAGCGGTCATAACTTGACACTGCAAGACGGAGGTTCTTAGGGTTGTGTCTGGGACCGGAGATATTGGCTAGTGTCATTCGGTTGCAAGTAGCTGGGAGCAGCTTACATGCCAGAGGCTGTGCGTCAACAGCCCAGGAGTCGGGGTTCTCATAGGAGAGCAGGGTAAGGCTGACTCTCAGAGTCAAGGGTTGGAGTGACCTAGCAGATCACTGGTCCAGAAAACAGAGGGGAATGTCACAGTCATCTATATCTAACTTTGGGAGATCAAAACAGTCAAGGATAACCCATAATTATAAATTAGACATCATCCTCTTTGGCCTTCTCAGAGCCATTTATTACAACAAAAAGGTTTAGTGATTTTGGGTAACTTTAATGTATTATACAATCCTCCAGGTACTCATTTATTAATTAATTTTCTTTCTATTAATGGAATAAAATATATAGCCAACTGTGGGTTATTTCACATTACTCAAACAGAAAAAAATTGGAGGAGAGGAGCAATTTCAATATTTCAAAACAGATGCAAATCAACACTAAAGGATGCTACACAACATTTTTACTGAGAATTCTGTACTTGTCTGAATAATAAACATGTAATAAGCAAACCATGGCTTTATAAAATGGAAGAAAAGTATACTTTAAGGCTAATTATGCAAACACAACGTAACATTTTCCTAAATGCCTTATAAACTGATCCAGTTTCACAGAAAATATTATTTTTACTCAGATGTGATAGATGCAAACTGAAATGTTCAGATTTCAATTCTGGCATCAATTCCCAAATCCCCTTCCCCGAGTAATTTAAGGACTTCCTCCACATAGTTTTTCATATTCTTTTAACTGACACTTTATCTTTATACAGTATCTCAGCAGAATGAACATGCACTAAAACAATGACAGCCCTTCTTTGGCTGTCATCTCTCATTCTGGCAAAGACAGATGTCTTACACTGGCTTATGCCAATAATAGAGCCGACAAAAAACAACAGAGACTACCTGCCTCTGATGTAAAGGCACCAATTCACATTTGTGACACTCATTTGTCAATTAACAGATTTCTTCCATTGTTGACACATGGGACTTAAAAGATGTGGGCTAGAATGTGATGAATTAAAAAAGACAGATGAGTAAGCTATGAGCTGCAAAGTAATACTATAATGTGCTTTAGATAGGAATATCAACTGACACCCCTGACAGGCCATACAAGGTTTTATTTCATTTTGCACTGTATCTAGGCTTCATACTTTGTCTTCTTTGTTCTCTTTTCATCAAGCTCCTAACATCTTATTCTGACAGCCAGCGACATTTAAGGCACTTTCGTTTCAAATGCAAGTTAGCGTACTTGATTTGTCATTAAAATGCAAAACGATTGCCATTGCAGGTAAATGTAGGTATGCTTAAAAGGTTGTATCTGCAAAGTAAAAGCTGAAAATGGTTTCCGGCTGCTTCGCTTAACTCTTTCACTAGCCACAAAGCTTTTCAAGGAAAGTATTACTGTGCTCTGACAGAAGTGTATAAAACTGCAGGCACTGCTACAAGATACACTTTCATACATTTAAACAACATTAAGGTGTTGAGTTACACTGTCTATATCAAGAAAATTCAGACAAGTTTATCCATTTGTTTAAGTACAGAATTTCACTCAGATCAGAAAAAGAAAAAAAATCTGCTTGACCTCTATACCCACATGTGTTGCAACAACTAGGCACCAATCAGCAGGACAAAGCAAGAACCTTTTAACCCATAACAACAACCACCCACACACAAACCCCACACGTTGGTTGCAGAGGTGCTGGAACAGTTTTTATAGTGGGGGTGCTGAGAGACATTGAACCAAACTTTTAAGCCCTGTATATAACAACAAGGAGTCCGGCGGCACCTTAAAGGCTAACAGATTTATTTGGGCATAAGCTTTTGTGGGTAAAAGCTTATACCCAAATAAACTGTTAGTCATTAGGGTGCCACCGGACTCCTTGTTGTTTTTGTGTTTACAAACTAACATGGCTACCCCCTGATATTTGACACCCTGCATACAAGGGAAATCACTTCAAACCAGAGGATGTTGCCACAACTCCTGCACCCGCAGTTCCAGCACCTATGCTTGGTTACAGTTGATTTAAGACAAAACCTTCACTAACTAACAGGGCTTTAGTACTGGACTTTCATTTTCTATTTAATGGTAACTTTAAGAGCTATGAGGCCTCTCAAATAGTGACTAAAATAAGCTGTTGGTAGCAAGATATTATCAACAGATATTTGACAGAGCACATTACAATAGCTCTTAGTAACATAGATGTACGTATGTCCAGCATCTAAATTTCTGCGTATGAGCACAGTTGTGAATGCAATCACATTATGAAGTTATTTCTATTCACAGTAGTCAGAGTTCAAACATTATCTCAATTTTATTTAACATACAAAAAAAAAAAAAAAAAAAAAACACAGCAGCTACAAACACTAAGTACCTGTAAAGTCTTTCCCCTTCAGTCTTTACACAATTATTTTCTTCTCCAGTGACAAAAAACATTCAAATAAGAGCTTTTTGTTTTTTTTTTTAAATAAATAAAATTTGCTAAAGTAAAGGCTTGTTCCTGCGATGTTTGACAGTATGTGAAAGATTCAGAGGCTCCTTGGTTTGAGAAAGTACAAACCATGTCCCAGCCTAGATTAGTTTCATGGACATGTTACTATTTTGTGTTTAAGTTCCAAGGACATGTTCTCCTCCCCGCCCCTCCCACCTACATCTCTTTTCTGTGGCTCAAATGGAGGACCCTTGTGCATTTCATAAGGCAGCTAAATCCTGGGCCCGCACTTCAAAAGAGATCAGGATGTGGCGCCATTTACTGGTCAACTCATCATCATCTGAAGCCCTGGCTCCACTCCTTTTGAAATTACTGGGACTTGTGTCTTTAGCGAAGGTAGGAATTTGTTGATAACACAAAGGTTCAGAAAATTTTGTATACCTTATTGTGCCACATAGGAAAAAAACAAATGATCAGTCCCTGTTTGTCTTTGCCCACTAATAAGATGCATCAAGTATCAGGGGAAAGAGGAGAAGGAAGTATCACATGTTCATTCCAGACAGAGTGACAGTGACCCTAACTTAGCTCTATCACATCAAGGGTAATAGCTATATACCAGTTTCCGTACACCCCCCCTATATTTGCTCCCACTGCACTTCTGCCGCTGGATGGAAGAGAGCATTACAGGCATTTCTCCATCCCCAGAATTATGATCTATTAGCACAGAATAAGGTCAACAACAAAGAAAGCTCAGTTTTAAAAACACACAGTTTATATCATTTGACTTAAAAGGACTTGGTCTATACAATAAGGCCCTTCATTTCCTGGAGTGGAGTATACAGGGAAATACTTCTCTGTTCACACCCATTCCAGCTTTTGCACTTCCTTTCTCTCCATCTGATCCACATACAACGACAAATCACACAGGGGAAAAACATGTCCATAGAATGCAAATATAAAACAAAAACCAAAAAAAAGAGTAAAAACTCTAAAAGTAAACCAAACCCAAGAGCAAAATAATCCAGAGAGTAATGCATTAATTTGATGTTTCAGTTTAGGAATGCATATGCTTTTGCTCAGTCATCTAAACACATGTGAACCTCTACTTCCAACCGACTAAGGTTTACCAATCAATCACCACAATTTAACATCTGATGGCTATTTGGTGGTCTATGTAAAGCGTGTTGATAAATCACCATTGAAGCTCCTATTTGACAGGTGACCACATTACAAAAGCTGCCATTATAATTGGCACTAATAAACAATCATGTTGATAAGCTTATTGCGGAACAGAAGGCTGTGAGTAAGCCAGGAAATGAACTACACTCTTATTCCAGAGTTGGCCTTCCAGGCCAAGGTTGACACTTCAATAGGACAGCATATGAAGCCTTGTTCAACTGTAGTACATACTGTACCTAGTCCGTGAGTAAACAGAAGACTTCATTCTCTAGGTCAGTTGCTCAAGCCCCTCTCACTTAACACGTGACAAAATAGTACTTAAGGCAAAAAAATCTGAAACATGTTGATGGAAGAGAATCAAGATGCCCAGTCCTCCTGGGCAACAGTCACGTGCAGCCTACCAAACAACATCCCCTGCCTCTCTCATGAAAAAGGGAAAACAAAGCATCTCCAAAACTAATATACATTTACAGCAGCCTTCCTCACTACAAGCAGCTCAGCATAAAAGGGGCAAATCTATACACTTTGCTTTTCAACTAACCAGCTAATTTTCATTTCTTAAGGAGTAAACTATCTAACAATCCTTCAGTTTAAAAAAATCCATTCCAGTTTAATCTTGTGCACACGTTGTAGTTTCTTTCTTATTCCATAACTCCACACAGTCCAAGACAGACACTCAACTGTCTACAATGTAAAATAATATGTAGGTACAGAAACAGTGTTGAAATCCTATGGCAAAAGAAAACTAAACTGGTTTGGGAATTCTGAACTCTCAAATTACAGTAATTTAACCCTCCAATTGCATCACTGGGGGGGCGGGAGGAGAGAAAGGGAGTGTTAAAACACAGTCCATATATTTGCTTTTCTATAATGCCTTTCACTCAGCCTTGTCATGTTTACAAATAATTATTTGAGAGGGAGACAAGCATTGTTAACTTTTTACCTACCTGCAAAATGGTAAGTTCACTTCCCAGGGTCGTGTAGTCAGATACAGAGATAGGAACAGAACATAGGAATCTTGGCTACCATGACCTATCATACTCTAACCACTAGGCAAAATTTCTCCTGATTTAATGGTACATAGTTGAATCAGGACCCCAGATACACCATAATATACCCCTTCCTGTACATTCACACTCCCATAGCACTATTCCCACAGCATGGCCCTGCCCCCACCATGTAGAGTGGTGGGATCTACCTTCCCCAGAAGGGGCTCCTCTTCAGAGAGGCAGCATCTGTGCCCCTAGTACTTACCCTGGCAGCTGGAGTGTTTGTGCTTGGATGGATGAGTCAGACTAGTCTCCTACAGCCAGGCACAGTCTTCTCCTGGGGTAGTACTGGCAGTTTGCACCTCAGCGCTATTGTTCGAAGTTATCTACAGAAGCAGGTAGATCTCTCTGCATCAGTTACATCCCAGTTATATTTTCAACCTTTTTCTCACAACCACGAGGGTTAAAAAGTTGGTTTTTGCTGTCTACCCTGCCCTCTCCTCTTTTTCTTTTTTTTAAAAGGGGATATTCCAATGTAATCTCTTGACTCCAAGACCCAGGGCCCTAATACATGAGATTATAATGCTAATGTTAAATCTAGCCCTGAAGAGGAACAGGACAATCCATCTTGGACCCTTCATGTCTAAAATGGTTTGAATACAATTCTGCCATTTGTATTCTGTGTGCTTTAAAAAAATTTCGGCCCAACAGCAGAGACTCCTTCACTCCCATTTAAACAAAACCACCACTATCAAATATGTTTCCAATATTGAATACTGTATAAACAGCAAAAAAATCTCGTTACTCCAAAAGAGTGGTTGGATGCTCCCAAGCATTTATCATTTTTTAAGAAGTCTGTTTTTGAAGTCATAAAAACTATGCTCACAGTGAAATACATAAACACACTTTGGTAGATTGTGAGACACTGACTTAGGATCACCACAAGTACACAGATCTCATGAAAAAATGCGTACGATAATCAGCCTTTGAATTAACAGACCTTAATGATTATTAAAAAAATTGTTTAAAGCAGATAATATAAGTCAGATTTTCTGTTAAATTTATACATTGGACTTGTCGACAGGGAACTCGATCACAGACTAACATTCTGTGGTAAAGGCTGTTCACATTTTTTAAATTAATGTCTACCCTTAAAGGTGATGTCGTCTTGCTATGGTATACATTAACATGCAACATATACCTCAAACTATTCCATCTGCCAAATGGAGGCAAAGACATCTGCAGGGACTGGACTCAGTGGGAGCTGCTGGAACTCATTTTTGATTTTACAAATCAATACACCACTCAATGCAAAATAAGCCATTCATAAAAGTTCTAATCTGCAACAAAACAGCCACAGATGAGAACAAGGACTCACTTGTATCCTACACAAACCCACTCCAGTTATACAGTGTAATTACATCACAGCAGAATTTGACCCATAAAAGGGGTATGCTGCTAGTCATGGTTTAGTAATAGGTGGGATTTTCAAAAGCCATCAGCATTGGCAGATTCACTTCAACGGGCGCAGAGAGTTCAGCCAACACTGACCTCTTCTAAAAATCCTTCTCGTGGATTGTTTTGTTTAACAAAAACAAAAAACAAAAAAACAAAACCACCAATGTTCCATCCGTCACAGGAAACTACAGTTTTCAAATCACTGTTTAATTAAAAAGAAACACACGAAACCAAGAGTTACTGGTTTTCCTCTTTTAGTCTTTGCTAATATTTTTGGTATCATCCTCACAAGTCCAATCCATCACCTCTTAATTGTCTGTCATACATATGGTGCCTTCCTTTTTGGTGGTCGACCTTAGGTACCATTTTCCATCTTTCTACAGTGGTATGAATTGGCTACTGCAATCAAAACCGCATTCAGGTACTCTGTCAAAATGTGCTGTGGTCGAATGCTAGATTACTTGGAACAAGTTGTCATTTATTCAAATTGCCAGTTTAATGCTCCACCCTGTCCCTCAAATTTTCTCTAAGTAGAGGCTCTTAACTGAAGAGGGTCACACTTCCAAATGCCAGCTTCTATTAGAGTGTGGAAGTCACTGTGGGCATGTCTACACTGCAATGTAAGCCCAGTGTTAGTGGGACTTGGAGTATGCTGACCCATACTAAGGAACCCTGGGCCTCAGCAGCTACACTGTGTTTTAACGTTAGGACTATTTTAACCCACTCTCGAACCTAGGGGTCTGGTGACCACACTGCAGCATGCAGACTTGAGTCAAATAATCATATCCCAGAGTCCCCAGTCCCCCCATCAAACGCACACAAAATGTGGCTGCTATAGCCCCTAGCACTGTGGGAAAACTTTACTGCCTGCTCTGCACCTTGCTTTGCAAAAGGCTTGATCGGTTAGCTCTCTATTGCAAACCCAGAAGGCTCTCTGACAATGTGCTTGCTGGATCAGAAGAAATGAGAATGGGTTAACACTGACTTTAGCTGCTGCTGCTCTGAAACAGAAAGTGTTGGCTTCCATTTTCAGCAGAGTGGATTGCAGATTGTTGGGAAAGAGGACTAAGGAAGCTGTCCCATGGAAGCATGGGATACTTCTGGCAGACTTCGGGGACCTGAGTTAAATGGGGCTGTGTCTACATTGCAAAGCAATAGGGTTTGGACCTGGATCCCAGCTTAACTCAAGCCCAGACCCTCAAGCCCTGTAGGGTCCTGGGACCCTGGGTCAGCACAACTGCAGTGTAGATGCAAGGGACGTTATGCTTGAGCCTGGACTTAAACATGGGCTTATACTGCAGCGCAGACATACCCTATGTTTTCCTGTGCAGTTGGAGACTTACGCACTTTAAGAGTCAGGTCAAAAGCCCACTGAAGTCAGGAGGAGTCTATTTGATTTCAATGGGCTCTGGATGAGGCCCTCTCCATTGTGTAGTTCATAGAATATCAGAGTTGGAAGGGACCTCAGGAGATTAGTCCAAACCCTTGCTCAAAGCAGGACCAAACACCAACTAAATCATCCCAGCCACGCTTTGTCAAGCCAGGCCTTAAAAACCTCTAACGATGGAGATTCCACCACCTCCCTAGGTAACCTATACAAGTGCTTCCCCATCCTCCTAGTAAAATAGTTTTTTCATACTATCCAATAGCTCACATTATTTAATGTCTGATTTGCTTTTAA
Source organism: Chelonoidis abingdonii (assembly GCF_003597395.2). NCBI lineage: Eukaryota > Metazoa > Chordata > Testudines > Testudinidae > Chelonoidis > Chelonoidis abingdonii. The sequence goes on along the minus strand of NC_133783.1, from coordinate 2,790,689 downwards.
AGTTGCTTTTACCTCTTTTAAGCGTAACACAAAATCAAATACCAGCTACCAAAACTGTCAATCTAAAAATGCAGAAGCTTTCTGGGCTCTGTTGTAGAAAGCATGTCAGTTACCCTTCCTCCAACAGGTATGAGAGTTAAAATAGAGAAAAAACTATTAAAGGACAGGAGATATCTAGATAAGTAGACAGTTGATTTTCCAACTCTGCCAAAGACATTCCTTTCTGAAATAACAGCCGCCCAGATATAAAATGAATTTAAGAGTCTCAACTCAAGCTCTGATTTGTTTCATTCTTTGGTCAGAGAATGAAATTAAAAAAACATAACTTCACATGACTGGCAGCATCTGCTCAGTGAAAGCTCAGAACTGAGCAATAACACTGCATTAACTATAACCCTAAAAATAGGTATATACACACCATCTGACATGCTAACTCCTTTTTAATCTGAAATATGCATTGGCCTTTAGCATGTCCATGATACAGGTTCTCCTATACTTTTTCCATTAGGTGGGGACTTTTAACCTGCAAAAGAATATTCTCCAATATGACTTATGTAATATACAAGACTGCAAAAACAGTATTATCAACCAGACAAAACCATATGGATAAAGAGCACAAACACCACATTGACAGAAGCTGTACTGGAGTGTATGTCCCAAATGCCAACAAATTGTTTTCATAGTGAAATCATTCAGTGGGCTATGACGGGGGGGAGAGAGAATTCCTTCCTCCTCCTACTGATGATGAGGATGCATACACTATTTCTTTAAATCTGCAGCAGGAACCTAGGCAGGCATGTGGCAGGGGAAGAATATGGGCAGAAGCTCTGCAGTGAAGCTGAGAAAGAGAGAGGCTTTAGAGATAATGCAGTTTTCCTCCTTCTAATGAAGTTTCTTGTTCCGTGTTAGATTGCAACTCCATGAGCTATTCTTCACCCTTGTTACAGGACAGCAGTGATGGAAGAGTGATGGGGTTTTTTTGGAAGGGGCAAAAGGGGAAGAAATTAGAAATATAAGTTATGTAATTCTAGAATGCGCCCAAATTTTGCATCTTGTCTACACTAATGATCTGTACCAGATATTTAAAAAACCTCTTTAGCCTCACAACCACCAGCCAACCAAGCAAGAGCGGTCAAGATGCTACTTTAGAGAGTCTGACATCACTCCTAAAACAATGACAAAACCAAACCAGATGCGCACACAACTACAAGTGCCCACATTTCCCTATAGGTGGTAATACACTGTCAGTTTAACCGGTGTGCGTCTCATCACATTCACCAGTATTCCACAGTAAACATCACTAAGAAGAGTCATGGATTCTGTTCCTTTTTAAGCATTCTTAGTCAAAAAGAATTTCATAAACCCTACCCTTAAAAAAAAAAAAAAAAAAAAAAAAAAAAAGACAAAGAACACCTTGTAGGTTTTGATGTTTGACGTTTATTTGTTTTAGCACTCATGGCAGGTGCCAGATGTGAGAGCGCTCTAGACAGGGAAGGTCTCCGTTTAGCCAAAGAACAGGTCCAGTACCAGCACTGTGAACTTCCCAACATCACTCTAGCAACATGCTTTGATCACAACCTCAGGTGACCAGATCGAGATGAAGAGATCATTCATTCTTTGATGGCCGGTTTAGTACTTGACACCTCTGAGAATCCCAACCAATAGAGTTGCTGATTGCTGACAAATGGAGTGGTCGTTTTGTGGTGGACAGTTGTCCACCAGGAACTGTTGTCATTTCACAAGGGCCATCAAACAGCCATCTCAACAGCTTTTGGTCATTACAGTTCTAGTGAGTTTTAGTTTCCACTTCAATGGGGACCATGATTTTACCACTACTTCAAATCTGAACTAACAACCTAGAGATGAAAGCTCTATATCTCCAAAACAATCCAGTCCTCCATACATGAAATATTATTGAATTTAAGGAGACAGTGGTTTAGTTCCATTACCTTTCATTATTTTAGTTTTTAAAACATTAGAACTGTGTGTATATGTAGGGGGAGGAAAGGGGAAGTTAACATTTTTGCTATGACAAACCTAAAGCCCTAATAATCCTCCCAAGAATTCCTCTAGTAAAACCTGTGAAATCCACAGTGACCCAAAAATCTCCCAAAGCAGTTTTCACCCCAACTCTGAAATGTGACATGCTTCAAGATGACTCTTTCCACAACGTTAAACCTTCTTGAGTGAATATAGGACAGAATCTAATTCTTTGCTTCTGATCTGACATATACACTAAATCAATGGATAATGGCCAGCACTGGGGGTCGGTGATATATAAACTACAGCATTTTCACAGTCTGTTGCCAGTTAGTGACTGTGTGGCCATAAAAAGGCAAGCAAGGATCAATGGATAAGAGCAGCTTCTATTGGAATTTCAAAAAGATACATGTGATAGTGACATTTTATCCAATAGAAATCAAATATTTTATACCATAACTTTTGTTTATTTACCTATTTATTATGCATATTTTGAGAGCTGGGAGGAAGAATTTATGTCCCCAAAGTGGTCAACTGAAATTAAAGTTAGATATAAAAATACAACTTGTACCGTATGGTGCAATTAGTTTACTTGCTTTTGCTTTGTGGATCAACAGTACACTAATTAGGAGTAATCCACAGAAGAGGGGAAAAAAAAGACAACGCACACAAGTGCATAAAACTACATGCAGATATTTGCAACATTATATTCAAGCAAAAAAATCTTTCCAGAAAGACAACTTTCATAGTCAAGTTTACTAAATACTAGAACACATGCATAGTATTTAACTGGCCATTATTTCTAAAGCTACCAAATATTAAATAAAAATAAGATTTTTCTTAATTATTTTTACTATATGGTCCAACTTTAAAGATGAGACTTCCCTCATACATTATCCAGATCACATCTACTCCCTCATGAAATGCTGCTTATCAGAAAGAGGAAGAGGGGGAAAAAAAAAGAGACAAAAATAAAGAGGACACATCACATGATGATATGTTCTATCTAGATCTACCAGTAATATTGGAATAAATATTGCAGATAAAAATTATACAAGTTATTGGAAAACCTGGAAGTTCTTTCCCTCCACTCCTCCAACAGATGCATATACTTAAAGTTTATCCTAAACGGCTCTCTCCACCTTAACATACAAGCATGAATCACCAGATTGGTCTTTAGTCCCATCCAGAGACTTTCTGCAACTATACTGTTTAATAAACATGTGAGACTTTATCTGAGAAACCATTAAGTCTGTAAATTTTAAATGTAAATGACTTCTTGTATATAAACAAAATAAAATTATGACAAAATATTTCATTTAGCAAATTGATTTGCCAATGAATTGAATGTAAAGAAGGACCATGCTAAACATTGCTAGCGTACATTTAATGATTCCAAGACACTGACAGCATTTTAATGCTTTTTAAAAACATAATACTTCAAGAGATCATGCAATATTTGCACAGGAATAAACTAAGTAATTGCCCACACTTCTAAATGAACTCACACATTTAAGTTGGACAGATTGCACAATATGTTTCTGATGCTACTTAGGCTTTGCATAACTACGATTACGTAACACTAGAAAAGTAAAGTAATCTCTTTCGTGGGGTCAGTATATATGAGCCAATTTTTAAAGAGTTGTACAGTTAAGCTTAAAAACTTCTAAACATAAGAACATAAGGTATTTTAAAACAAAAATCCTGTTACTATTAAGTATTTTAAAAATCAGAACAGTGTTACAATCTTCAACACTTTAATACATTCATTCTCTTATAATAAACTACTTGAAAGAAAAAGAGGAAAGTGGAATACATTAACTACCAACCTCCATTACTCTTATTTCAGGCAATGCAGTCTATAAATAGGCAATTATAATGTGAATAAATTGGACCACAAACACACACACTATTTCAAATGGTTGTCTGAACAGCATTTTATTTGCAGAACGAATAAATGAGAGCATATTGTACCAGCACATTTTGACTATTTGAATAAAGATTCAAGTTCTCTTTTTAGCTTCTCTGTTGTGCAGTACTGATCAGAGACAACCAAAAAGTAACAAACCCAGAGCAAAAGCGTATATCTAAATTCAAGCCACACCTAAAGGAGGAAAATAATCCACCACCAATTTGCTACCATAGCAATAAGCATAGGTGTATTTTCTTCTGTGTAGATACAGAGGTCATGTTTTTATCTTTAATACTCAGAAAAATTATAAACCATCAACTTTAAAAATTAAGGCACGCATGTTTTGTTTTAGATTCAATGTTCAGTCTGATGCAGATAAACAGCAATTTCCCCTTCTCCAATTTCAATCTTCTTTACTGAAACATGTGAAAGGAGTGGGAAAGAGATGCAAGACAGAATAACTTCAAAACACAATCAGGTATTTGTAAACAATACTTTTTTCCTTCAGAAAAATCTGCAACTGCCAGTTACAAAAGCAGCAGCACATAAGATAATCAATTAGCTTGCTAATTTCTCCCCTCTCATTTATTTAGCTCTGTACTGTATTTGTTGCAATTGACTATAATTATGTTAATTACTAACTCCAGTATAATTACTATATTTATTGTCATTGAGCACACTATATACCCAAACCAAAGCTGGCACTTGTTGGGCATCAAAAAAAAAAAAAAAAGCGTATAGTGTCAGGAGGAGTTTTTCTGAAAACTGGCTGATATACCTTCAGCAAATGAAAGGGCATAGAGATTTCATGCAATGCTAGTTTGAAAGCACCGGTTCATTAAGGATATTAATTTTCTGATAACTACACATTTAAGCATGACACACTGGAGCAGTATCTACAGGATTTAGCAATTATTAATGCGTGACAGTTTCAAATGCTAAGTGAATCAATTAAACAGCAGCATTCACAATTTGAGAAGAGATAACTGCTTCATAACTGCCTAAGTCTACAATTTTCACATGACAAAAAAGGGCCATTCAGGCTCCTTCAAATCCTGACAGGTCAAGAAAGAAGTCTGAAACAAAAGCACCTTATAACCATCATCTCTCCTCTTTACTTGTCAGATCAACTTTGCCAGTGTCTCTGCTGAAATGGCATCACCATGCCAGCTGCCACAAGGTGATTTTTCATGTCTTGTCAAAGAAATCTTTTATTCTATTTGCTTTGCATTAACATGTTACATTTATTGATCAAGCCCTTTCTGCAGCCACAGCAGGGCACTGTGCTCTTATGCCTAAGGGGGCTTTGATGTCCTGGTGACATTCTAGACCGAATAATGCACATACTAAATAGATTTAATGAAGAAATGTGTTTGTGCATGACAGCTACATTAATAACAGCCCCTCACACTGATAAATATGCAATTGCTACTATTAAGAGTTACCCAATTACAGGGAAAATATTTCTCTACCTTATAAATAAACCCATCAAAAAGTTTTAACAATAGTGCATTTTCTTAAACATTTCTAAAACGCTGTAAAGATCAGTCTCGAGGCTTTAAAAAAAAAAAAAAAAAGTCATGCTTTATCTTGATTTTTTTTTTAAACTTATGTTGTTCATCTCCCTGTTCTGCGTGTCTTATTTTGGCAACAATAGCAGGATGGAAAAAGGCAGAAATAAATATAAAACTCTCCTTGGAGCTAAGAAGAGCATGCCCTCTAAAACGGGGGCCAGATTCTATCTTGAACTTTCACATACATGCAGGCAAGAAGAGGAGCACAGAGGCAAAGAGTTTCCTGCTCCCCACCGTAGCCCAGGATACAACACTCCACAGGCCCAAAGTCACAAGAGTCATGGAGGAGCATTCCAGAGTAAGATCTAGGGTTCAGGGATATATTTGTGCATACTTGCCCATCCAGCACAACAGTGGCTACTAGCAGCATAAATTATTCATGGTCCTAGCAGAAAATCTGCACCTTGGAGAGGTGGGGGAAGATATATGTATCTCTCAATAAGCCCAATATTATTGGATTAATCTTCCTTGATTGGCAAAGAGCTGAGAATTACCCTTCCCTCCTCTTCAGCAATTAAAACCAGAGGGAATTTCTGAAAGGAAAAAGGGAGGAAATCCACAAATTTCAAACACTGAGCAAAGAATTAGACTGGTTTCTCAATTAGCTAATCAGCAATATTCTTTAACATTGCATGACACCCACAGATCATGTGTGTCACCCAAACACCAGAATCCATTTAATCATTAGTGCGAAGAGAGAAAATTAGCACAGACTCAGCTGAAACAGTAAATCAAACTTCCAATTTTTTCTCCCCTCTTCAAGCTGATAAGATATACATGATGGATGGTTACTACCTAGAAGGTCTCTGCACTTCATCCTACATCTTCCTGTTTCGTCTCTGCTTCTCATCTTCCTTCTCATTGTACCCTCTCTGCTTATTTGCCCCTTTGTCTCATTCTCAGCTCTTAGTTACTACCTCCTTTCAAGAAAACCTCTACACAAGGGGCAACTTCTGGCTTCCAGTTCCCCAAACTAACTACCCTCCTTCAAACCTACTTCAGTGAAGCTTGCCAGCTGTCATCTCTTCAACAAACAATGCCTCATTACTTTTGCATTTCAGCTGTTGCCCCCTGCATTGTCTGTCTCAAATACAGATGAGTACACTCGCTTTCGACATATTATGAGAACTATAGACTCTACAGTTTATTGTGCTCTCATTCAGCAGCCATGACTAACACACATTTTGCTGCCAAATGGAGTATTTAAACATTACTTTGGGGAAAAATAGCTCATTCCTAAGGCTAGAAATTGAAGAATCCTTTTTATACCACTCCTACCTCCACCCCTCGACACAGATTCAAAATAGCTGTCGCACTCAGGTTATGACAGAAGATGCCCACACCAATCTAGTGGTAAACATATCTAACAAGAAAAAAAACTGTCATTCCCAAATTTAAGTGTATGAATTTCAAGTCCAGATGAACATGTACGAAATTTAAAAACCCAATGTCATAACAAAAAGAACCACCACCTAGAGTTAAAAAGCTTATTTCCAGCCAAGCACCAGAAGGATCTTCAATTATGTCTTCTATCTCATTCCTAAAAACATTCTAGAGTCAGCTGAACTGATATGAATTTTTTATTTTTTAAATTATGACCTATTCGGGACAGTCATCCCAACCAGAATTGAGAAGAACCAAAGAAATGAATGGAGTGTAACTTCATTTTGTGCATCTCATTAACAATTATATCCAAGAGATGTGCACAACAGACATCATGATAGCAGCAAGTAAAGTTCTGTTCACAGCTACTTTCCGAGTTACCATTCTTTATTATAAACCAGCATGCTTGGCTGATCCTTCTCTACTTCCTTGAATGTATCGTGTTTGTCAGTCAATCACCAAACACCACTTGCTTTTCAGCTACTTTCCACTGACAGCACAGACTCTGTATTTACTTCGTCAAAGGCCTCAAGAATAATTAACTGAGGCACTCACCTGCCTGCTGTCTTCATATCTGCTGTGAAGTTATTTACCGTATATTGCCAGTCAGTACCTGCACAATTCACTGAAAAAAAAAACTGTTCAAGAAGCTACAATATTCTCTATTAAGAAACAAGTCATCTAATGCATCACATTCACCGTATTAGAAGTCATTTTGCAATATCTACACAGTATATTAGAAATCTACCTTCTACAAAAAAAAGTTATATTTTCTTGATGAATGCAAGAGGCTGGAGGAGAATCCAAAGCCAGAAATCACAAGTCTGGAATCTGCACCATTTCTTCTGGCAATTTAATGTCACCTGGTCAAACAACAGTACGTAATCCTCTCAGAGGATAAAGCAGAAAATAGCTGTAAGAATCATTACGTTTAACAGATATTTTTCTCTTAATGCTGTTTTTCATGGACTAGATTTATCATAGTGATGTTAAATAAGATGTGATTGCAAGTAATTTAGTTTTAAAAAACAAAGTTTTCTATTGTAATGCGTTAATTAAGTTGTCTTACTTTTATTGCTAGATTGAGAGACATCTTTGATCACCCTTTTTGGCCATGTAACTCTTAAGGCATCTTGTCTACTGTGTGAGGATGATCCCTTAGCAAGCTATATCTTGCCTTGCTTCCATTGACATCAATAAAAATAGGACTGGGCCCTAAAAGAACACATACTACCATTTGTTTCATTCCCAATATAAACTGAATTAACAGTTTTCTCCTATCAGATCTTTCTTGTTTTCTCCCCCATCTTATAATCTTTAATGCATACCAAATGCTAAAAATCTATACATTTGCAAGCATTCAAGTAGTTAATTCTCTAGCAGATAGTAACCACCATTCCGGTTATATCAGCCATTTCTATATGAGGTATTTCCTTTTCTGATGCAATAACCTCTCAATGGTCAAAATGCAAAGTTCAAGAATTGTCATTTAGATTTGTATACTCAAGAAAGGAGGACTATCCCAAATGAAAGCACCCTGCCATAAATTACAAGACAGAAATAAAATTAAACTGCCAGCAGAACACAAAACTCCCCTGATCTTTATTATGACCCCTTGACAGGATGAAATACCATTCCAGTCTTCTGTGGACTGATTTTCTCCCATCAAGCTAAATCTCAATAAAGAAACTTTCTGTATCTTAGCATTCCTTCCCCATTTCCTCAAAAATGGCTTTTAAGGAAACCAAATCAGGCTTTTTACATTTTCTAATATGATCACTATTGTTAAATCAGAAAATTCCTCGCTATACTACAACATTGTCAGTTTTTCAAGCAAATGAAATTTGTTTAAGTAGGATGAAAAGATTTCACTGTTGAAAACTACTTCAGCCAAAGCCCATGACATCCCCACCAAAACATACATCACTTGAGGCTATGAACTTTCACAAACATGTTTTTGGTCCTGTGCTATTATCATAAGCATCTTTCCCAAATCTGGACCTTAGCGTCCAAAATCTGGGTGCTTGTATGAAACTCCCCCAAGCTTATTACCAGCTTGGATCTGATCTCGCTGCCACCAGCCAGAAATTTCCAGGGCCTGACTCCCTCTCTGGTCTCCCAAAACCTTCTCTGGGGGACCCAAGACTCAGAACGCCCTGAGCTCACACAAGGGAAAACCTCCCCCCTGCTCCTCTTTATGTCATCCCCAGCTCCCCCTCCCCTGGGTTATCCTGGGGCGATACTGTATTAAACCTTGAATGCAAAACAGAGAGGGCAATTTACCTCCCCCTCCTTCTCCCTGAGGCTATGCATTCAAGACTAGTCAAGACTACTCAAAGAGATTCCACCCCCTCCTTGTTCCTTAGCCTTAACCAGATAAAAATCCTCTAAACAGGTTTAAAAAAGAAAGCTTTAATATATAAAAGAAAGAAAAAGACATAAAATAATCTTCTGTATTAAGGTGACAATTATACAGAGTCCAATGCTAAAGAAAAAATAGGAATAAACAGCCTTATTCAAAAAGAGATACAGTTTAACATTCCAGCACATCACAACCTATAAAACAAAACAAAACATATAAAAGCCTATTGTTTTGCACTTTGTACTTACAACTGGGAAACTGAAGATGAGAAGCTTACAGATAGAAAAAGATCCCCTCTCATAGCTGAGAGCCAGACAAAGACAAAAACCAACAAAATTCCCTCCCCTGAGCTTTGAAAAATCCGGTTTCCTGATTGGTCCTCTGGTCAGGTGTTTGGTTCCCTTTGTTAACCCTTTACAGGTAAAAAACATTAACCCTTAGCTATCTATTTATGACAGCTATAACCAACAATACACTAGGTTTTCAGAGTACAGTAATACTTGACACATCATACCTCAAGTGTTGATGTGAATTTTTACTTCTATTGTAGCCCAAACAGTAATAAACAAGGGGACCTTATTCTTTTGCTTCTCTTGTTAAAATAAACTAATGCCAGAAGTGACTAGGAGAAGCCATTTTCCTTCTCAACGTAAGCCTTAATTTCCACCATTGCAAGCAGCCTAACTGTCCTCACAGTTTTAGCAATTACAGTTTCATTCCATCCACTGCAGGATTAAGCCTTTTGAATGGTATCACAAAGTGTCACTATCCTAGATCAAAGGTGAGCAAGGATATAAATGGGTAGATTTTGGGGTAACATACTTATCTCAGTCCATTTGAGGTCTACTATCTATTTTCTTCCTCTTCCCTAAGAGGATTTCCCTCCTAGCAAGGATACTATTCAAGAGTATTGCAAGGGGTGTTCCCCCACCACCACCCAAAACGCATTGCCAACTTCAGTGCACTTTGTTCCTGTTAAAATCTTCTTTAAGATGACATTACAAAAACCAGTCCTGCTAAAATATATTTCAGGAATAAACTAAATGTTTGAAAGGAATTACTCTTCAAAATCTTGCACAAAACACAAAGAACAAAGTCTTTGCCCAGCTCTATTACTTTGGTAAATCCAAGAACAGAAAAGTAATCCTCTTGTTTAGCATCAAACACATGTACATGAGGAACACTATTAGTGTTTTGAGAAGCAGAAGTTTCTGTAGAATCCCATTAACAAATTTGTGTTTTATGTTCAGTTTGTTTTGGTTTAGATGATGTCCTTCTCAGTGAAAGTAAGTAGAATGTCAGATAAGAGTCATTAGTATTTAGAATGCACAGACTTGTTCTTCAGTGCCCATTTTGCTCCGCTATCTCTTGCGTATCTGAGATCGTAATCAGTCCTTCAGAGTTTACTATGGAACAGGGTATCATCTATAATAAATTAAAAACAGTAGCTAACACTTACCTGTTAGAAGAACAAGATTCTACAGTCTTGCTTTCAATTGACCATTTGTAGAAGTAGGCTTAGGGTCTGTTCCAATTGAAGCCCATGGAAATAAGACCATTACCACACTTGGAGAAAAAAGCCTGCTTATGCCAAAGTAAACTGTGGAATTCCAAATTTAGAAAGTGTAACCTTTATACAACAGCCCAGTAAAACTTAAGGACTAAGTCAATGGGTTCTATTCAAAACTGCTGTAAAATTCAATGCAGATTAAAGAAAAAAATGTCTCCTCTCAATAGGTTTTTTGCACAATCCTATGGAATTCTTTATGTTGAATTAAATTTTAGAGGCCTTCTCCATAAGGAGAGTTTTGTTTTAAGAGTTTAAAAAAATATATTGATGCCTAGATTGTATTAATTCATTTTAACATGCTATCTGGAAAGACAATATCCCAGAACTTTGAAAGTCACAACTTTAAACATGCAAGGATGATGGGGTAAGGGAGAGCACGCTTACTTGTAACTTTGCTACTAGTGAAGCACTGTTGGACTCTTTCTCCTTCCCCCTCCCCCCACAGAAAAATGTTGATTTGCTTGTTTTCCAGCAAAGAGCAAATAATACACAATGCAAAACTTGCATTGTGTATTATTTGGATTGCTACTAAAAGCTTTTGATAGAATGTTCATTATTCCTCCACACATATCAAACGTGTTAAATAGAAGATAAATGTCTATAAAAACAGTACCACTATTTTAAAATAGCAATATATGATTTGATAACAAGACAATTTGATTTTTTTATCCTTATCCAAATAGAAAGGACATGCATATAGCAACTGAAAATATTTCACTTTTGGCAACATCCTAATTCTGCTCATACTGCACTTGAGAAACCAAACACTGTCACATACCTTAACAAGTTGAAACTGAGGTCTAGCCTTTTTGCAATACCTCCGTATTTTCTTCCAAGAAATTCTGGAATTTCTTCGCAATCTTGACTAATGTAGGACACCTGCAAATTAAAAAGAGGAACTATTTAATAAATGAACAATTTATAGTTTCTCATACTGCTTCTTCTCATTGATCTAATGACATGGCAAATAAAAAAAACAACAAAAAAAAAAACAGTCACTACCACCTTCCAAGCTACATCAGTTTCAATGCTATGGACTCCACCCAGAGTCTCACTTTTTCTCCCGCTATGATCAGCTTAACAGTCATTAAATCATAGCTGGATGTAAATTGGGTTGGGATTTCCTACCTTGGGGAAATCCATGTTTGCTGGCATGTTAGTAATTTATTTCCCATTAATACTGGTCAAGGGTGAATAAGGATTTTTGGGTGCCCAATTTGAGGCACCTTAGATGGAACTGATTTTCAGAAGGCTCACCACATTCTAAACCCTTTGATGCATCTCAGGTCAGGCACCCAAAATGTGATGAACCAAAATCATTAGTTACTTCTGAAAATTTAGGCCAGAATTTCTAAGCATTGTACAGTCAGTCAATCCTCACAACATCCCTATGAGGCAGATATTATCCCCATCTGTATAACTGGGAAACATCAGAAAGACCAAGTAAATTGCCAATTACAAGTAACGAAGCTAACATCATAGCAAATCAGCTCCAAAACTAAGCTAAACCCTCAGAAGTTCCTGGTTCAAAGTCCTGTGCTCAGACAGTACCATGACCTTGTTTATAATATTTTTTAGGCAAACTGTTGGTAGCAAAGTGCATAGGCTGCTAGGATTTGTCTCTGAGCGAGAATGAAGTGGCTGATGATACCTCCACAATATCCCCACACAGTAGGATGGCAATGTTTATATATCCTGCTACACTCCAAAAACTGTGGTTGAAGTCTTAGTGGGGAGTCTTGGAAGGAATGACACCTAAAACAAAGAGCCTGAATGCCAGACATTAGCTGTAATGAATTCTAGACGTAGGCTGGATCATCCCTCCAGTAAGCCACTTACACCGAGGAAAGGCAACCATGACTAGCTACTAAAAAAACACCCAATAGAATTACAAATGTCAGCTTTTATTTTTTTCATAAGTTTTGCACTGCAAGAATCCTGCCTTCTATGACAACTTGCTGCTTAGTTGGCTCGCACAATATTTAATTCTAAGCGATTTAAATGTTAAGTTAGAGTCCCCTTTACAGTTGGTCTACAAAATGCCCATCCATTCAAATTCCAGATAAGGAACAAAAATAATTCATGTTCTGTTCTGATAATATTTCATGTTCTCTGAAATATAATCAATCCTAACGGACAACTTGCCAATGTATTCTTCACCTTTACAAATCATCCATGTGTTTCATCCAGTTTTAAGACACCTGCAATCTGATAATACAATATTGCATCTCCTTTAATTCATTCTTATTCAGTAACTTCAACTGAGAAAGATAGTTGAGTACAGTGAAGGAATTTTTTACTTTGAATACATGAGCTGAAAAATAGAGACCTCAAAGTTCAGCCTAGCAATTTCTTCCCTCTTCTTCATGGCTCTTGCAATAAATTCTAGTATGAAGACACAGACTTGCCTTTCAGAACTACAAGGAGGGAGGGAAAAAAAAAAAAAAAAAGGGATTTCTTTGGATAGCTACATCCTAATGACTTGGAAATACTGGAAGCCCTCTAAAAAAAAAAAAAAAAAAAAAAATCTTACATGCATACGTCTTACTTGTATAATGCCTTTCATCCCAAAGGACCATAAAGCACTTTACAAGATGTCTGTGCATATGCACAGACATCTATTTTAATAAACAGATGATTCAGTCAATCCACCACTGAAACGCAGCCACCTCTGAGGCGTAACGTACACTACGATTTTGCCTCCAAGATCACAAAAGGATCATTTCAGTAACAGAAATAAAAGGGGAATTTGGTGGTGTCAAGTCTAGTGGACACAGTAAAAGACGGAGTCAGAAGAGATCTATTTTAATCCTAGCTCTAGCATCAGTTCACTATGTGGCCTCAGTCAAATCACTAAAGGCCTAATTTGCTCAACCCATCTGAAGAGTTGACTCTTGACCTCTCTCTGACCAGGCCCAGTGCATGCTCTCAAAGCATAGTGAGATGTCCATATTCTTTAGCCTCTGTATTGGTGGAGCCTACGTATCGGTAACCAGATGGGTTCCTAAAGTTACATGTCATTTAGAATCTGCCCTTCTTCTTCCTTTTTTGCAGGGGGCGGGGGAAGAAGATACCTCAAGAATGATGAACTCCTGAGCACTTGTACTTCCTTCAGGATCATCGGCATTCTTTCGAAAACAGAAGGGATCTTAAACTTCTTTATCCAAGCTGGATTTGACTAGGATACCAACAATACATTCTGCTCAAATTATGCTAAAGCAAAGTATTATATACTATTAACACAGTGTCTTACCAAAGGATTTAAGAACATTATAAAGGTGCTCAGAGGCTTTAATTAAGGTATTATCTCCATGAAACTTTGGTTCACAGACCTGTAGAAAACTTTCAATTTTTGCTTTATAAGAAGTTATTCCCAAATCTGACTGCAGGTGAAATTTCTTTCATTTCCACCAGCTTCTCAGTGCAAGGATGAAATTCCTTACCCGTGACATAAAAGTGAATTCCTGACCATTCACCGTATTCACAGTGGAAGCAGCTTCTTGCATTAAAAATTAAAAAAAATTAACCACACTTTTTCAGTGAGACATTTCCCTTCTCCCCCACTCCCCCCAACTTTATTTTAGCTGCCTATCAGTGTCTGCCCAACCTGAGTGCCACACATTGCAGTAGGACTCAACATCAGGGGAAGAATGCTTCCTGAAAAGACTTCAAATCACTCGAAAGGCAGTATTGACATTCATTATAGTAGTACTGCTATAGATTAAACTGCTTACGGAGAAAGGCAACACCTAGACAATCGGATCCTCATCCATCACTAGAACTCCCAGGTGCTATGATAATGCCGGTAATGTATTAAGATTTCTCCAAAATTGTTTTTACTTCCAGCTCAAACCAATTTACCAGGAATCAATACAAGCTATTGTCCCTGCCATATCCCCCCTCCCCTGCCCCACTTCCTTCAAAGCAAGGATCAGCCTTCAAGTACTGCTCCCTCAACATTCCCATTGCTCATAGATACTGAAATGTATAGTGGCTGTCCAGCCCACTGCAATACCTAGGTAGAGTGGAGCACCATAATGTCCAGGACTCATTCCTTTGCTCTTTTGAATATAAGACTGCTTTTTATTGTCAGTAAAATTGCTCTCCAGATAGCCTATAAACCAACAAGGTTGAGGGGACTGGAAAATGCTGAGGATCAGTAATTGAGTCCAGAGCCTTCCATATCTACTTTTCTAGTGCAAATCCAACTCAGGGTTGGTAGTAACCAAAAGTTGCTGCTATTGACAGCTGTTTGGTGCCCTATATGGGGCAACCAACCTGGACCAAGTTCATAATAAAACCCCAAATAAGGTGGGTTGTGTGATATTTCAGGTTTTATTGCGAATGTTTCACACTATTATAGCTATTGAAAAGTTACGGAAGAAATGACGGGGGGGGGGTGCATGTTAAACACATTTTAAATTGACATTGTCACCTTCACTAGTTCCTCTTTCCTCACATAGTTTCAGTACTGGAGAGCATAACCCAAGTTACCTTCGCTGTGACCATTTTACAATGACATTGCATTGTGAGCAGTGTGGTTACACTCAATACAATGTTATTAATTCCATGAAGAATGTTTCCAAATATTATATATCATCTTTAAATTTTATGAAAAATCTTAAGATTGATGCACTCTCACTGCCACAGAAATATACATCCGGAGAGTATTACTAGTCAGTTAAGCATTATCCTGCATACTGCTAGAAGCGCATGTGTTCTTCTGTTAATTGAGTATTGTGAAGAGAGAATCAGATATTAAAAATACACTGTAGCTAATATTCATATTGATGTCTGAAAGAGTCATGTTTTGAAACAAACTTCATACCACTCAGAACACATTCAAATTAAGAATATATTTTAGTTTAGAAGGGATATGATCAGCCTCTAGGGAAGTAAGATCATCCATTCCATGCCACAACATACCACAATGACCACAGAAGTCGTTTCTTATAACAGCTGAAAAGTTAGCCAATTGTCTGCATAATCATTTCTAGAAGCAATACACAGAATTCACTTAACTAAAACATCTGTAAAAGGAATGATCCTATTAGAGAAATGTTTAGCTGTGAAGCACTCTTGGTACAATAGTGTAGTATTTTCATATAAAAGGTGTTTTGTTTTGTAAAAGGTCAGACCAAAAAACAGGGCACACACTAATTCTTAAGTGGGAGACTTAAAGCCAAAGGAGTGAGTTTGGTGCCTGACTCCCACAGAAAAGCAATGGAAGTTGGGTTCCTTACTCCCCTTTGAAAGTCTCCCCATAAGTAAATGACATTATATATATATATATATATATATATATATATATATATATATAAAGAACATGTGTTTCTCTGCTAAAATGTGTTTACTGTGCTTACTTTTATTCCCCATCCCCTTCATATTTTCATTTATTCTTTAAAGAAATTAGTGATTTTGGAATGGGGAGTCCTCTAATCATCCATAAAAGATATACAGATCAATCAATAATAATATAAGCTTTCTCCCTCAATGCACACAGCCCTCGCAGTAGGATTTATCTTCTTTGCACACCGCATCCTCAAAAAGGTCAAAGGACTATGCATTCTCCATGGCCCATTCAAACTTGGCTAACAGTCTAGGTCCTATTAGTGACAAGGGTGATAGTGGTTTCTCTTAACAGGTGTAAATTGCCATTGAAGCTAATGGAGATGACAATTTACTCCAGCTGAAGATCTCAAAAGATGCCCTCACAAGCTAAAGGCATTCAAGCACTACCAACCTGGGTGAAATTGAACCCATGACATTTATTTATAGGTTTTTCTATTATCTGAAGAGCTCCATAAACTCATTCCCAACTCTAAGCTCTCCAGACAATATATCTATTACAAAGCCTGACAAGCCACAGAAAGGAAAGCTTCTATTTCAGGTAAAATGACAAGTATCAGTGGTTTTACAGAGATACAAAAAGCGAGAAAAAGTTATTTCCTTTTCAAATATTGGATACATATTGTATATCTATGTACAGACAGACTGTGGGAATGCCTCAGCAAAACATACATCTGCATTGAAGTGGTTAACAATTATACTTAACTCTATAGGTGTGGCCAGTAAATTGTCTTTAGAAGCAATAATTCACTGATTAATTTCACAACAGCTGCATGTGATGTGATTTATTTATTTTTACAAACAACTTTCTCTGACCGTTGTGAGAGAAACATCCCATCTGATTTTCTGAAACACATGCTAAGTGCTCCCCATGGAAACACATTTAAAAGCATATCCACTGTAAATATAACAATTAAAGAAACAATGCACTACTGTTGACAGGAGGGAGGTATTTGGGAGAGAATCTGGAGTTTGTACCATTTGCAGATTATGGGACTCATGTAAGAGAAATATACTAATAGCCTCTCAGGAGTAAAAGCATTTTGTATTTACACCTGGGCAGACAATTATGTTCATAAGAGTTTATTTAAAGTGAGAGAGATGTTTTATTGGAGTATAAAGTGAAGGTAAACTTCCATGAGTCTAACCCCAACAAAAGCAAGTGACTAAAGCAATTTCCCCCCCAATAACTTAACCTGTATAGACACTGAACAAGTAAAAACTAAGCTCTAGAGGTCTGATTCACCTTTAACCTCTCTAGAATAATTTCTCCCAGCCCCCGCATGCCCTTTGCACCATTAATTACAACTAAGAAGGGATAGGGTTGGGTTTTTGTTTGGATTTTTTTTTTTTTAAGTTACTGAAAAATAGCCAGGCAGGCCTGGTACCACCAGACAGACTCCCCACGTTAAAGGAAAGAAAGGTGTGGAAGAGGGGCAATTCTCTGCGCAACAAAAGGCAGCATAAATAAATAAATCGGGCTCTTTCCGGGGGGCGGGGGAAATACAAGTAAAAACAATCCCAGGCACGGGCTATCTCCAGCTATAAATAAAATATGCCCTGAAGAGACGGACCAGACACACGCACGCTGTAGAAGAGAAAGGAAAGTCCCGCCAAAAGTGCTACTGCTGGGTTTGCAAACAGCTGGATACAAACACTTACTTGAGCTCCATTTCCCACGACCCCTGCCATCTCTGCACACTACACACGGCCTGGGCTATACCCCCTCAGCTGCAACCCTCTTGGGACAGGGGGAAATGTAGCTAGCTGCAGGGTTTGGGTTCAGTCAGTCGGGCTCTGCTGGGGGAGGGGGTGTGTCAGTCACTCAGCTTTCCTCTCTCTGCCACTATTAAGGGCTCAGCAGCTGCAGCTGCTACTTCCTCACTCGTCAGCTGATCCCGAGCGGAAGCATGACTCCGCTGTGCTAACGCAGCTGCCTGCTCCACTTGCGAACCGGCGCTGCAATGCAAAGCCCGGCTCTGTTCACAGGTGCTGCCCGCTCGACCCGACAGAACCTCTACTGGGAGGTGGAGCCGGGGGTGGTAGGGCTGCCCCTCCCCCCAGGCCTGGGCTGAGCTGAGGGAGATGGGGACTTCCCACACAGAGCCCCCTGCGGAGGGGGAGGGTATAGGGGCTTCCTTTGGGCTGCCACTTTCAAAATGCAGAAGAACCCAGCCACTCTCTTCCCCACTGCCAAAAATCAGCCACTAGCCACCCCACACCACCGCCAACAACAAGGGTCCTATCATCCCTGGGCTAGCTACTTGTTAGTAAAAATGTTTCAAAGAACCTCTTTACACACACAAAAACCATCCCCAGGACTGGTCTGAGAAAGAAGCACTGCAAGTGACTGCTTAAGTCCCCACCATCCAGCATTGGTTTGTTCTACTGCTGTAGTAGCAGAGAGGATGGACAGTTGTCATAGATTCAAATTCCTTCCCCTACCTCCTTCATGAGCAGAAGTGGGAGCTCTCAGCCAATTCAGTAATTTGGGACCCCAAAACATCAAGATGGTTTTGAAAATCATAATGAAAAATCCCACTGTATTTTACAGTAAAACCCTATGCCACTATGTAGTGGTGTTAGTCATCGATAGAGTTTGCAGCTAGTTCTTGGAGAACACTTGTTTGTTTGCCTTTAATAAGATCCTACCAGAAATACATTTAGAATTCTCTCGTAAAGGCATGGCAAATTAGTCCTTCCAGAAACTGACCCACAAAAATCTGGGCTACCCATGGGATTGGTGGCATCACTAAAAATGGGTTGGATGGAATAGTGATATTGAAGGCTTCCTGTAAGGATATCAAACCAGATATGTCAAGGCAATTAGGTGCCTAAAGATGCAGACAGGTGCCTATTGGGGATTTAAAAGTGCGTAGGCAACTAATGCCCATAGGCACATAAGTACTTTTAAAATACCACTCAGCACCTATCTATATCTTTAGGTGCCTAAATACCTTTAAAAACCTGCTCCCTTCTGCCTCTTTGTTGAAAATCTATAGTTCAGAGTATGACAGCTATAGCAAGTTCCTGCCATATCCTTTGAAAAACCTTATTGAAATAAGTTTAAGTTTCTTTGAAGTCAGCTGTTTTAAATGACAAATTTATGTATTATTATAGGCTAGGATTGTATGTAACCTCTCTAGGAAGGAGATATGACAGATGTCAGGCCTGGGAGTTAACAGAATTATATTGAAAATGTGCCAGACAAGAATGGGCTTTGAGGACAACAAATCTTAAATGAATTTCCTGGGGAATCCTTAGGGAGAGTTTAAGGAAAATTTCCCCCCGCCCCCCAGTTATGCAAAAACCTAGCCAGTTGAAGCTATGCCCTGAGGAGAAAGTGATTGTCTGCTGGTAACCTGTTCCTGTGCCTGGAGATCAAAAGTCCAAGCTATATGAAGAAACAGCTAAATTGCCCAATTGAGTCCTGGAATGAACTTGTAACCAGAAGGAAAACCCAACTGTGGATTTGAAGGACTGACACCTACCCAAGCCCAAGGATGGAATTAGGGTGGCCTCTAGTAAGGTTGTTAACATGCATGTAAGTTATTTTATTGTTTGTAATATGCTTACTGTGTAATGCTTTCACTTTAAGAATAAATGAAGTTGCTTAGAAAGAGCAGTTTGGTAATTTGTAACTGCAGGCAATTGCGCTGTTCATAGGCTTCAGAGAGAAAGCAAAGAGTAGTCTTGGGCTGTTTATGCAGTCTGGCTTGCTGAAGGTGTAGGCAGAGAACTATGCAGCCTTAAAGATTCCCCAGTCATGAAGGAGTGACGCACAGGTCTCTGCTCAAGAGAGGTAATGGCTGGGAGGCAGAAGCCTGAAAGTGACCACAGATGGGGAGCCCAGGTAGAGTTGCCCTGAAACTGATATACAGATCATTTCTGCAGAAACCATGGGCAGGTTGAGAGGGGATATAAATTTTGTGTGTGCCTCTTTAGGTGAATATATGCCGCTCTGAAAAACTGTCTCTGTAGTTCATTCAGTGAAACAGTGGAAACTAATAATGTACATGCTGCTCTGTCTATTACCCCATCAGGAAGTATAGTAGATACAGCTGTGGCATCTTTTCTTCACTACAGTCTCATTCTCTCCTTTTCCTCTGGCTACTCTGAAGGGAACTGAGAACAAACAGGTTAAGGACAATTTAAACACTTTTATTTATTTTTCCCAGTGCATTTGTATTTAACATGTTAACAAGAATACACAAAAAAAATCATATATAACTAATCAACAAATCGCTTCTGGGCTGCTTCTCCATTGCCTTGCCCTTTGTGTAATCAATGACAGCTGTGCTAAGTGACTGCCAAACACTGCCAAATCAGGAGCTACCAAGGGAAAGCAGCTTGGCAAAGCCAGTACTTAAGCACACACTTAACCAGTACCAGGGCCACCTAGAGGATTCAGGGGGCCTGGGGCAAAGAAATTTTGGGGACCCCTTCCATAAAAAAAAGTTGCAATACTATAGAATACTATATTCTCATGGGGGTCCCTGTGGGGCCTGGGGCAAATTGCCCCACTTGCCCCCCCCCCTCAGGTGGCCCTGACCAGTATCAGATTAAAGAATTTAGGGGCCCCGCAAAACTATGGTGATTTCTCCCTACTGCTTCCACACTCCCTGCCCCCAGGGATGGGAAGCCCTGTGGAGGGGAGGAAGAGCAGGTCCTGCCCCTGGCAAATCCCAGTGGGTGAGGATAGGGAGCCTACCCCGCAGTGGCTCTTGTCCCATGGGGCTGGTTCAGCTCCCTTTTCTAGGGTCTTGACTCTGGCCCACTTTATATGATGCCCCAGCCCATCCCTGCCCTGGTCCAGATGTATCTCCCCTCAGTGGCTGGGGCCCCCCTGAGATGGGGTCCCTGTGCAAGTGCAATTTGGTTGATCCAAGCCTATGAGTAACTTTAACCACGTGAGTAGTCCCACTGAAGTCATGCTTAAAATTAGGCACATGCATAAGTACCTTGCTAACTGGAGTCTTAATTTATTCTCCCAGTGTGGAGAGACTCTCCCCAATGGCATAAGGTAGCTCTAGAGGTCAGATCAGGGATATGCCTGAGGATGAGAGAGAATGACTAGAGCGGAAAAGCTCTCCAGTGAAGCAGCTGGAACAGTCCTTTAGGTCAGGAGCCAGTCCAAGAGGCCAGAAGTTAAAGCAGCCTTCAGACTACTCTAATTTTCACCAAAGACCAAAATGGCCCCCAAACAGCAATCTGATCAGGTAACAAAGCCTCCCCCTCAGGTCCTTCACTAGTTAAGTATGGTTGAATAAAATGATAATATTTAACTACCTTCTGCAGTCACTTTCATCATCATCATCATAGTTTCATAGATTCTAGGGCTGGAAGGGATCTTGAGAGGTCATCAAGTCCAGTCCCCTGTGCGCATGGCAGGACCAAATACGGTCTAGACCATCCCTGATAGACATTTATCTAACCTACTCTTAAATATCTCCAGAGATGGAGATTCCACAACCTCTCTAGGTAATTTATAGATTCATAGATTCGAGGACTGGAAGTGACCTCAAGAGGTCACCGAGTCCAGTCCCCTGCCCTCATGGCAGGACCAAATACTGTCTAGACCATCCCTGATAGATATTTATCTAACCTACTCTTAAATATCTCCAAGATGGAGATTCCACAACCTCCCTATGCAATTTATTCCAGTGTCCAACCACCCTGACAGTTAGGAACTTTTTCCTAATGTGCAACCTTAACCTCCCTTGCTGCAGTTTAAGCCCACTGCTTTTTGCTCTATCCTTAGAGGCTAAGGTGAACAAGTTTTCTCCCTCCTCCTGATGACACCCTTTTAGATACCTGAAAACTGCTATCATGTCCCCTCTCAGTCTTCTCTTTTCCAAACTAAATAAACCCAATTCTTTCAGCCTTCCTTCATAGGTCATGTTCTCAAGACCTTTAATCATTCTTGTTGCTCTTCTCTGGACCCTCTCCAATTTCTCCACATCTTTCTTGAAATGCGGTGCCCAGAACTGGACACAATACTCCAGTTGAGGCCTAACCAGCGCAGAGTAGAGCGGAAGAATGACTTCTCGTGTCTTGTTTACAACACACCTGTTAATGCATCCCAGAATCACGTTTGCTTTTTTTGCAACAGTATCACACTGTTGACTCATATTTAGCTTGTGGTCCACTATGACCCCTAGATCTCTTTCTGCCATACTCCTTCCTAGACAGTCTCTTCCCATTCTGTATGTGTGAAACTGATTGTTCCTTCCTAAGTGGAGCACTTTGCATTTGTCTTTATTGAACTTCATCCGGTTTACCTCAGACCATTTCTCCAATTTGTCCAGATCATTTTGAATTTTGACCCTGTCCTCCAAAGCAGTTGCAATCCCTCCCAGTTTGGTATCGTCTGCAAACTTAATAAGCGTACTTTCTATGCCAATATCTAAGTCGTTGATGAAAATATTGAACAGAGCCGGTCCTAAAACAGACCCCTGCAGAACCCCACTTGTTATACCTTTCCAGCAGGATTGGGAACCGTTTATAACTACTCTCTGAATATGGTTATCCAGCCAGTTATGCACCCACCTTATAGTAGCCCCATTTAAGTTGTATTTGCCTAGTTTATTGATAAGAATATCATGTGAGACAGTATCAAATGCCTTACTAAAGTCTAGGTATACCACATCCACCGCTTCTCGCCTATCCACAAGACTCGTTATCCTACCAAAGAAAGCTATCAGATTGGTTTGACATGATTTGTTCTTTACAAATCCATGCTGGCTATTCCCTATCATCTTACCACCTTCCAAGTGTTTGCAGATGATTTTCCTAATTACTTGCTCCATTATCTTCCCTGGATCATCATCATCATCATCATGTTCCTATTATACCTCTGGCATTTAGGGCAGTGATGAAGCTCCTCCCCTCCTGTCTGTTTCTGGCAAGTCTTTCAATGGTTCCCCAGCTGTGCCCCAGGTTTTTCAGCTCGGCTTCCAGCTCTTCGCCATGTTGTGTTTGGGCAGCCTCACTTGCCTTCAGGTCCCTTTTTCGCTTGCCTTCAGGTATCTGTCTTATTGGTACTCTGGTGATGGAATCAGTTTCCATCTGAAGCACATGACTGATCCATCTCCAACGCCTCCTGGCAATGATGGTACTCAGATCCTCTTGGCTGCACTGTGTCAATAGATCTTGATTTGAGATTGTTCTGGGCCAAAAGATAAGGAGGATTTGTCTGAGGCAGGTTGTATGGAATGAAGACAGTTTGGACATGTCATACTTTCTCATTCCCCAGCATTCTGCATTATAAAGTAGCGTTAAAAGTATTCAAGGCTGATAAATCTTGAGTTTGGTTTTGGTGTGTATTTTGATGATTTCCAGACTGTATTTAAGCTCCTGAAGGTGCTCCTGACTTTATTGATTTTGTTCCAGATGTCCTGGCTTATCCCACCATCCTGGCTGATGGTGTTGCCCAAGTATGTGATGTTTCTACATTGCAGTCACTTTGCACAGTGCTTTGTATCTTGTGTAGTCAGGCCTTTCAATTATGATGAATAAACACTTCTACATACAGTATTTTATCTATCTATCTATCTATCTATCACGGACTAAGTAAGAATTTCTGCATCAAGGCCTATTTGCTAGTTCAGTCAACCACTCAGCATGCTTTTGACAAACTGTACATTTATTCATTTAAGCAGTATGAAAAGTCTTTAATGCATGTACAGACAATACACCAATATACCTTATTATATGGACTATGTTGGTGTGACAGTGTGATATATTAGTGCTGTGACACTTGGGACTAAGAACATCCAAACTGGTTGTGTATTGTGGTGTTTGTTGTTGGGATTTTTTTTTGTTTGGTTTGGGTTTTTTGTTTGTTTTGTTTTTTGCACCCATGGGATTAAGATGACTGCAGTGTGATCTTTTTCAAACACTGAATGTACATGGCTGCCTGTTTGTCAACTCTACAACAAAGCTGCTGTCAAACTGGGAAAACAGCCAATGAGAAGTGATGGATATGTAATATACCATCCAAGCTCTGGCCTTTATAATGCATCTGCATGGGTGTGAATATGATACTCTTAGTCAATGGCCCTGCCTTATCTTTCTCCATTTTTCTAGAGCACAAGATATTTGCCTGCGGAGAGAAAGAAATCGATGCTTTCACTTTCACTCTGAGTTCGAATCTCAATCAGATTTTTACCCTTTCCCACAACAGGGTGGCGGTTTGTCTTGGCTGAAGCATTTCCTAATTAATTAAGTTGATTCTCTTTAGCATCTTTAATTAATTCCTCCTCCACTCCACTGTAAATAAATAAACTGGCATGTGATATGAATTGCAGCTAGCTCAATAGCAATGCACCCATCTTAAATACAGAAGGATTTCACATTTCATTTACAGATGGTACAGGGAAGGAAGATCACACAGATGCTAGAGAGATGTCCAATTTGCTGCCTCTTCTAAACAAATTCACTGTCTGAGCCAGACTCACTACATTCTGTCCTGAGTCTAGGGTGACCAGATGTCCCAATTTTATAGGGACAGTCCTGATATTTGAGGATTTTTCTTATATAGGTGCCTATTACCCCCCACACTCTGCCCCAATTTTTCATACTTGCTATCTGGTCACCCTACCTGAGTCACAATATGATTCTAAATTTTTCTGCATATCTGGTTAGGGCTCAAGTGCCTCCACATAAAAAAAACAAGAACTACCTTCCTTGCCAAGTTTCTAATATTTCTTCATATCAGATGGCGTGCTATGTGATATCAGCATGTGGATGGTGTCTGAGAGCACAGATCAAGCTTGCTATCAAGCACAGATCACTATTTTCTTCCATGGCAACCTTAATTTGAGCATTTCCCAACTTCTTTTGAGTGCTTGGCTTTGTAACTCTACTAACGTTCTTTTAATGTAGCATTTTGGTATAGAACATATATCTTTACCACTCACAAATAATGCAGTACTGTATAGCATGAGCTAAGTGCTTTGAAAGATGTCAGGATACAAAGTCCTTCCTCATGCTACCACATGTAGTAATGTTGTATACATCTACATATTACTACATTTTAAAAAATTGATGTAAAAAAGGTTATTTAGGCAGCAAAGTCAAGAGCTTGACAATTAAGAAATGCCAGAATTAAGGTTATCTGTTCTGTGCAACTTAATTCTGTCTCCTTGTGCATATGCATTATGATATAGTCTTCAATTATATGATCATACACTGATTTCCCTGCCTCATTCAGCACACAGGATAAATAGTAAATAGTGCTAAGGAAATGTAACCTAATTGTATAATGCAGTGATTTTCAACTTGTGGTCTGCAAGACCCCTGGAGGACTGCAGACTATATCTGATGTTTCCAAAGGGGTCTGTATCTCCATCTGAAAGTTATTAGTGGTCTGCAAATGAAAAAAAGTTGAAAACCACTGGTATAATGAATCACTTACTCTCACTCTATTTATATCGCCCCATTACAGTGGCATCTGAGCACCTCACACTCACCACTTGGAAGAAGTTAAGTGCTATGATCCCCTTTTTACTGATGAGGAATTAAGGCACAGAGACTGTCCCCCAACCTGGTAGTGCCCTAGCCATTAGACCATGCAGTGATGCTAGCAGACCAGATGCCAGCTCATGCCAAGGCCCCTAGGTCACACTGAACACTGACAAAAGCATAGCTGGACACCAGTCTGGCACACCTGTGTGTTAGTATTGTTAAAATAGGTATTGGAGTTATAAAAATGTGTTTAGACTTTATGAAATGCTTGTGAGTTGCTCCATGCATTCATCTCGCTTATACCTATATCCCATTTTATATGGTCATATTTATGTGTTTGCTCTAAAACTGTAACACCCCCCACCCCCACCCCAGTCAGGAGAGCAGCATTGCCAAGGCTGGGTCTACACCACAGAGTTAGGTCGATGAGAGGCAGCTTATGTTGACCTAACTCTGTAAGTGTCCACACTAAAATGTTGCTCCCGCCTACATCATTCACCCACTATGCTGACTTAATAACTCCACCCCTGTGAGAGGTGTAGTACTTGGGTCGTTGCAGTGTCGGTGTAGGTACTGTATTACTTACATTGACTTTAATGGCCTCCAGGAGATGTCCCACAATGCCCCATGGTGACTGATTTGATCAACATTTTGAACTTCGCTACCCAACAGCTGTGTTCCCTGTAACCTGTGCGGCTGCGCAGCAGGCTCTCAAGGGCTGTGCAGGCAGGCGGGGAGAAGACCCCCTCCCCTGGCCCGGCCGAGCCCTGTTGGAGCTGCCACAGCTGAGGAGAAGCACCTCTCACCTGGTCCCGACCTGTTGCGGTGAGAGAGGGCTGGGGGGAGTCCTCTCTCCCCACCTCAGCCCCGAGACAGCCTGCACCCCAGACCCCTAATCCCCCCACCCCACCCCACTGCCCTAGTCCTGAGCCCCTTCCTCCACCCCAATCCCCTCATCCCCAGCCCCACGCCAGAGCCCTCACTCCCCTGAACCCCAAACCTCTGCCCCAGTCCTGAGCCCTTCCCACACTCTGAACCCCTTGACCCCCACCTCTGCCACACATCACCTCCACATTGGTGCACATACCAAATTCATTCTGCACATGGATGTAAAAAAAGAGAGGGAACACTGTCCATCAGCCAGGTACATACTTCTCCCCATTAAATCCCCGCAAATTTTTCAAATTCTATTTCCTGTTAGCTCACCCAGCAACTTTCCAGCTGATCAAGCCTGCTACACAGTGTAGATGTGCTCCAGTCTGGAGTACACAGGAGGTGGTGGATCTCCTGGGTCAGTGGTCAGAAGAAGCTGTATAGGCACAGCTCCGATCCAGCTGTAGACACATTGATATTTATGAGCAGATTGCTTGGAGCATCGGGGAGAAAGGCCACAAGAGAGACCTGCATAGGTGGCATGTGAAAGCCAAGGAGCTGCAGCAAGCACACCAGAAGGTAAGGGAGGCTAACAGTCACTCTGATGCACAGCCACAGACAGGACACTTATACAAAGAGCTGCAAGTCATCCTTGGCTAAGACTCACACCACCACAGTGTGGATACTTTGAAGGAGTCAGAGTCACAGACCCTAGAATGAACAGTGAAAAGGAGGTACTGAATGAGAAAGAGGAGGAGGATGGGGGACAGGTGACTGGGGAATCTAGTGGAGCAGTGAGCCAGGACCTGTTCCTGATTCCAGAGTCCCTACAGTCCAGAATGGGTGAGTCTGATACAGGGAAGGAACCTCTGGTAAGTATGCTGTTTGCTTTGATAGTGCAACAACAAATCTGTTCATTTACTCTTTTTAAGTTATGCCAGAAGAGGTAAGGAAATAGCCAATAGAGGTAGAGTTATCTGCTTCTCATTCCCCTGTACAGTTAGGCAGAGGGGGCCCTGCAGGACACTTTGTTTATGTGCACGAGGACATCCCGTGAATCCTCCATAGAGATCTTGAGGAAACTTTCCTGGAGGTAGTCTGCAATCCTCGGCCACAGCGTTCTGGGGAGAGCTGCCTTATTTCTTCCACCATGGTAGGACACTTTCCCACACCAGTCAATTACTTCAGCAGGCACCAGTGCAGCACACAGAGTACTCCCAGGGAATTCTATGCCCCAAAATTAAAAATTCTGTACACCATATTTTAAACTTCTGAGAAATTCTATATATTTTATTTGTCAAGATAACACAATATAATGCTCCTAATTTCAATTCTTTTGGTAATTTATTTCAAAATACCTATCAGCAAGTATGTTTGTAACTATACAGACAACAAAAAGATTTGTGAAATGTTGGACAAATAGATTTCTTACTAGGCATATTAATACAGAATTTTGAGTAATAGTTCATTTAAACTACAATACAAAAATGTGTTTCCTGCACCTCTCAGAAGCAGTACAAAGGCTTTGGGGAAACGGGGATAATGGAGGAGCTGAGGGAGAGAAAAGTAATTGCTGGGAAAGAGCCTGTGAGTGATTCTGGAAGTGTTGTTGGGTGTGAGTGGGGAACAGGTTTTTGGGGGGATAGTTAGGAGTTTCCCCCATGCAGACTCTGGCTGGCCCCTAGCCTCTCCCTTTCAGTCAGGTACATCTGCCCCATCCCCATGTGTCCCTGCACCCCCTCACTCAGCAACCCCACACTCTGGGAGGAAGTATATGGCCCTATACTCCCTCCCATTCAGCCTCTGGATCAATGCTGTCACCTGTGCCCCACCCCAGTCTGTCCTCCCATTTGATCTTCTGAACCCCAGTCTGTGCCCCCTAGCATCCACATGTGCCCTGCTCTGTCTGTCCCATTTCCGCCATACCTCCCGCTAATCCCTTGCCTCCTTACCTGGCCCTGGGAGCAGGGCACTGTGAGGAATGCAGCCTCTCCATCTCCCTATCTGCAGCTGGCAAAAGGTGTAATTGCAGTACCCCTGGCAGAATCTATTTTCTGCAGGAAAAGAAAATCTGCAGATGACATGAATTCGGTGCATGCTCAGCAGCACAGAATTCCCCCAGGATAATACGGAGTCAGTCTGCAGCTGGCCAAGTGCAGGAGCTTCAGTTCACTCATGAGGGTAATGATCAGTTAAAATCACCATCACCACCATCTGTGGACAACAGTTCCAGTATTCATTTCAATTGCCCTATCTGCATATACTCATGCCTGTGAGCTACCCCCACCGTATTGTCCCAACTTCCCCTCTCCCACCAGGCCATGCTCACTGTAGCTTGCACTGCTGCCATGCTCTATGAATCCCAAGGAGAAGTGAGAATGTAGTGCTTGGTTTCAGAGTGGTAGCCATGTTAGTCTGTATCAGCAAAAAGAACGAGGAGTCCTTGTGGCACCTTAGAGACTTAGTGCTTGTAACCTGTGGGGATCAAGGGCAGTGAGTTCAGTATACCAAGTTTCTATTTATCCTACGAATACGCCCACAATGGTACCTCTTGGCATCCACTCCAGCAGGGCAGCTCAGCCAGATAAGAAGAAGGAAGAGAATGTAGGATGACATGTTTCAAGAGCTCCTACAAGGCTCTGGTGCTTCAGACTCTGAGCACAGGGCTTGGAGGATCACCCTTGTAAACAGAATGGACAGAGATAATGCAGAGAGGAGAAAAGCACAGGAAAAGGAGAAAGATGTGAAGTAGAAGATGCTAGCGCTTCTCAAGCGGCAAACAGACATGCTGGAGAGTTTTATTGACCTTCAGGTTCAACAGACCTGTGCTTGCGTCCCTCTGCTGCAGCCCATAGAGAACTGCATTCCAAGACTTCCATATCCCTGCCCCTTCCATCCCCCACACTCCATGTGGTATCTTGGGATGCTGCAGTACCCCTACCCACTCCACCCTGAGGGCGAGTACAGGTAGTCACAGCTGCACATACACCAACTGTCTCTCTCACAGGTCAGTGTTTGTGAAATGGAAATGACTGTTCTTTCCCCTTCAAATTCTCTTCCTTATATTTGTAAAGTTTCATTCAGTTATAAATATGTCTGTGTGCATGTGTTTGGGGAAAAAATTCTTCTTTATTAGTTCACAACATATGCTGTCTGGAGCTGACAGTGCATTTGCAATGTTATATCATTATACACATTACAAGGTTCATACCGGGGTGCAAAACAAACAAACAAACAAACGAAAACCTATGCCAGGCAGGGTACATTACAGTAACACACGTTACTCTGGCTCACCATTAAACTGGGCCTTCAAAGCCTTCCTGAGCCATATAGCCCTCCATTGAGCTTTTCTAATAGCCCTGGTATCTGGCTGCTCAAAAATCAGCAGACAGTTGTCCCACCTCTACCCTCCACCCTGGTGGAAACTGTTCCCCCTTTGCTTCACAGATATTATGAAGCACACAGCAGGCAGCTATAACCAGTAGGATTTTTTCCCCCCACTGAGGTCTAATCTCATGAGTAGACAGCACCAGCAACCTTTCAAACAGACAAAGGCACATTGAACGGTCATTCTGCACCTGCTGAGCCTATAGTTGAAGCACTCCTTGCTGCTGTCGAGGTGGCTGGTGTACAGCTTTATTGGCCATGGGAGTAAGGGATAGACTGGGTCTCCCAGGATCAATATTGGTATTTCAACCTCCCCAGTGGTAATCCTCTGGTCTGGTAAGAAAGTCCCTGCTTGCAGCTTTCTGAACAGGCCCATGTTCTTAAAGATGCATGCATCATACACCTTCCCTTACCATCCTGTCAGTAAAACATTCCCACTGATCCACCAGCACTTGCAATACTATAGAAAAGTAGTCCTTTCTGTTGGGGTTTGTGGTCTGGGGCTAGAATTCACATCCGAGAGTCACCCCAGACAGCTTGACACATGCTTTCTCTTTGTTGTACCTCTTTCTAGTCCCATCCTGAGCAGCCCCTCAGTGGGGCTGTTTAATTTAAAGAAAGATTATGAAGGGCACAGAATGATTAAACCCAGTCAACAGAAGCAATTCTAGAACTCATGGTTCTTTGGTTCCCAGTGCAGTGTACACTCCCATCTGTAAAGGATATGCTAAAGTGGAGGAGAAGGATCCATTTTGTCTGAGCCCAATTTGGTAGTTCAACTGTGTGAAGAATGCTGAAGACAGACACAGAGATGGGCCTACACAATGCTCTGGAACTTTCAGGGGTTTTGGCATGCTGCCCAAACCAACTCTAGTACACAAATCACAGAGGTGAAATGGTGATTTCCAGCAGCTTACAATTTAGCCAAAACCAGAGAGATTTTCCCAAGGCCAGCAAAACAGATGCCAGGACTATCCCCCTGCCAAATTTCAAATGCCTGATGCTAACTGTATGGGCCTCGGAACACTTTAAAAAAGTCAAAGTTTTTTTGTATTGAAAAGTGTTCAGCAACTGTTATATAGGGGCCATTTATATTATAATTATATATTGCATATGTATACACACACACAGAGACCTGTTTCTCTACATCCTAGATAGGGTGACCAGCCTGCAAGTATGAAAAATTGGGACAGGGAGTCCGGAGTAATAGAAGCCTATATAAGAAAAAGACCCAAAAATCATGACTGTCCCTATAAAATTGGGACATCTGGTCACTCTAATCCTAGATGACCTACTCATATCAAACCCAAAGTTCAGACTTTCACTGTGAGCAATGACACACTTGTGTATACCAGATTGGCTGCTACATTGTTGTGAGCAGGCAAATTGCAATACTGAAGCACCAGATTCTTCTGCATTTATGTCTGCTTGCTCACAAGAACGCAACTGGATAAGGTCTAATTTTAAGTCTTCACAGTCTGCATGTAAATAATGGGTTGTGGGGGCGGGGTTTCATTTTCATTGTGAGATGTTTTCTGGTTTCTTCCTCCTTCCCCCAGTCTCTGATGCTGAGGCTGCCTGTCACAATCAGATACAAAATGAAATGGTTTCCAGCAATGACCAGATAGCATACAAAAAAAAGTTTTAAAAAAATAAATAAATCAAGGAACAAAGGAAGTGGCTTCTGGGGTCAGCTAGTACTTGAGCAGCAAGAGAACTTGTGCTTGAGCGCAAAGTGAGATCTCTATTTTTCTAGCCCTGCTGATATTAGTTCACTAACTATCGGACCAGCCAAAGCTGTATAGTACAAGGAGTCAGGTTGACACCCACATTTCCAAGCAGACACAATTAGCAGCTTCACGTGTCAACATCACTGTACTCCAGGAGAGACCAGGCCACCCATCCACTTCTACTCTCCTAGTGGAACCTCCAAGGGATAAAGTAACTCTACTTTTCACAGGAGTCTGCATCAATTATGGGCTAGATTTCCCTACTCCCCTGATCATGTTGGCTCTCTAGCTCGCGGCACCCACTTTTCACACTG
Organism: Chelonoidis abingdonii; assembly: GCF_003597395.2. NCBI lineage: Eukaryota > Metazoa > Chordata > Testudines > Testudinidae > Chelonoidis > Chelonoidis abingdonii. The sequence goes on along the minus strand of NC_133783.1, from coordinate 2,758,787 downwards.
CGCTGGATGCCTAAGGATCCCACAGTGGAGTGGAGGTTGCAGCCACCTTGCACTGCTGCAACTTCATCCAGGAGTTCTTCCCACTAAAAAAGGGCCTGATGCCCTATTTCACTCAGGCAAAAGATAGAACAGGGATTGGCAACCTTTCAGAAATGGTGTGCCTAGTCTTCATTTATTCACTCTAATTTAAGGTTTCACGTGCCAGTAATACATTTTAACGTTTTTAGAAGGTCTTTTTCTATAAGTCTATAATATATAACTAAACTATTGTTGTATGTAAAGTAAAAAAGGTTTTTTAAATTTTTAAGAAGCTTCATTTAAAATTAAATTAAAATGCAGAGCCTCCCGGACTGGTGGCCAGGACCCAGGCAGTGTGAGTGCCACTAAAAATCAGTTTGCGTGCCGCCTTCGGCACACTGGCCATAGGTTGCCTACCCCTGAGCTAGAATGAGGCAGGGAGGAGTTTAAGTCAAGCTCTAGAAGTACCTAAACTTAGCAAACTGATTCCAACCCAGTTTCGATTCTACACCCAAGGCCTCATCTTTGAGCCTACAAAGAAGGCTTATTTTATGCTGGTTAGATGCAGAACTACAGTCTCCCACACAAGTAACTATTACTGAAGAGAGACCAAGGAACAGGTCACTAGTGCATGTGACACTGTATAACTTAAGCTCTTTAAGAAACTAAAGTTTTAGTTCCTCATCTTGCAATTGTAAACAAGAGTAGAATTTGTCCCTACATCTGTCAACCTGGAACAGTTCCACTGAAATCTATGGAGCTACTTGGTGTAGAACAAGAGCAGAATTCAAAATAATAGTCTGAACTTCTGGAGCTTTTTATAGAGCAAAGAGCACTATTTGCTCACACTGCATCATTAAAAGTCATCTTCACCTCACTGATCTATGTGCCGTCTTCTTCGTGACTGAAGAGGTTTTCCCATCAATGTCCCAGAAATGGTTAATGTAGGGTAGCATGTCTGAGTATTTAATAATGTTAAAAAGACTTCTTAAGGGCTCTTAGAAAGAAAATTGCTTTTACTTCCCTTGAAGGTGTCACACAATTAATTCAAAAACACATCTAGTTAAGTACAGCATTCACAAAATTTCAGGTTCAGGGCCTGGATTAGCAACACTGAGAGGTAGATTTTTAGGGATGAGTGTTCTCCAAGTGCCCAGCACTTTTTACTCCCTACATACCCATTTTCAGTCAGCAATCCTTCCGGCTAAGGAGAGATTATTCCAAATCACCCAGGGAGTCACTACAGAGAGCATGCATGTGCACAAATGATCCAAGGTGGAGGAGATGAACACACAGGAGACAAATTCAGGAGGTGAAGTGTATAGCCATGTAAATTCCAAGTCTGCGCGGGTATGAATCTGACTATAACAGGCAATATCTCTTGGGGTTGGAAGAGGGTGGCTTACTTTAATTTACCTCTTCATGCGTCTTCTTGTTAGCGACTTTTCATGCTTCACACATTGCTTCTGATCCCTTGGCGCACACAGTTCTGTTAACTTAGATGTTACTGAATCCCCACATATTCAGAAAGCAACTCCACATGCAAGGGATGGGTAAAGCAGGAAGACCCACTGAAAGGAGGGTGCTGATTCCCCAGCCTGATGGCCATCCCATAAAAACCTTTCCCCACACTTCTTTAGTCCTGCACCTGGTACAGCTCAGCCACACCTAAGGAAAAAGAAAGTTAGACTTTTCATGAAACCCCACTATAAGCCAGTGGAATGACTCAGAAGAAAAGGGAAAACCAGTAGCAGCCAGCAAGGAATTTCCCCCAAAAGCTAGTGCTTTAACAAGAAACTGAAATTTGTTAAATTAACCTCTGCAGAAAGTAAACAGAAAAATCCCCAATTTGAGCTTCAACCCAGTCTTAGGACCCTAAGCGTGAAGTCAGTTCAACCTTCTCAAAGGCAGCCTGCTCCCTCCTTTCCCAGGGCATGCTGTTATAGACCTTCCCCATACTCTAATGGGAGAAAAAAAAGGGAAGCTGAGGTGAAGTTAACCTCTTGTTCACTGGGAGCCAGATAGTATCCCTGGCTGAATACCTCATGTTTCAAACTCCATCTCTCAGCTATGCTTTGTCCACATAGCCACAAAACTATACAGATAAGACCTCTGGCTAGAGTTCACAGAAAGGAAATGTCAGGTAAAAAGGATTAGAACAATTGACCCCTCAATTGCCCACTTCATTTCAAGTGACAACCTCCCACATCTGTCCTAACTTATATTTAGCTCAGACACACTGCTTTCTTCCCCAGACCTCAGGAAGAACTCAGTGTAGCTCAAAAACTTGTACCTTCCACCAACAGAAGTTACGCCAATAAAAGATACCACCTCAGCTACCTCATCTCTCAGGTAAAAGGAAGTTTCTTTGCTTTATTTGGAAGTTAGAGAGGGATCAATATCAACTTTCCATGTAAGAGTTTTAGCAGCTTAACAGTGGAATTGTCATTGTGGCTCCATATGTACGAAGATATCTGGAAAGGTTGTGATACCTGGCTGGTGTACAGAGGACAATTTATAATATCACAGAAAGGAAAAGAGTTCAGAGCTGCAGATTTGTTTGTGATTCTTGGAAGACTGTTAATGATTCAGTACAGAGCTTTTCACTTCTAGTTTCCCTGTCTGAATCCAGACCAGACTGGTAAGGACCAAAGGGAGCCTATGTGAAGTTGATTGGTCACTACTCAGGTAGTTCCCACTAGACAGATGGCCACATCACACAATCAGCACTAGTGGGCCACTCCTGTTGGCATGCTCTGCAGAAAGGGCAATGATTGAATTTAATATAGCCTTCATGCCTAGAGGTAGTGTTTCCAAATCGGAGCTGAGGTAGATTGGCAGGGAGTATGCTGGCAAGGACATGACTGATATTGACCTTGTTTGGTGGCTTGAGGTCTTTAGTTTCAAAGCTGACATTGCAGCACCTTTCATTACCATTAATTTGATGACTAAATGGTTATGGTTAGATTATTATTATCTGCAGTCAAGGTCATACAAATAGAATCAGTGGCACAGTAATCCACTTAGTTATTACTCATTTAGGCTCTGGTGCTACATTAGGATCAATTACTGCAGATCCTGTATTCATGCAGAACCCCAATTAAGTTAATGCAGGATCACAGCCGTAGTTTTGTAATGAAAAGGGAAAGTTAAAAGTGACAGTTACAGATGTGCTATTGAAAACCAAAGCCACAGCAATGCCACAAAAGGTTCCAATACAAATAAGACAGGAAACTTACAATAAAAATATTGTGACTGATAACACTTTTGTACGTTAATTGCTTTCTCTTTACTGAATGCTAAGTAAAATACTGAATTGCTCTAATAAAAACAAACAATTTATGTGATAGCACCCACTAAGTGGGAAATCATCACCACAAATATCATCATGGAAAAGGCCTACAGAACAGAAGAATAAGACAAAGGAGTCACTTAAAATACTCTTTCAAATCTGGGACTGACCCTGAAATGACTTTATTCACTGCTCAAAATACTGGAGAAATATATAAAGTTAGTTGTTGTGGTGGACTGAAACATCCTGATCAAACAGCCAACCTTCCAACATGTTTTCCCAGCTTATCAAGTACCTTACGTTTCACTACTGAAAAAAAAACCAAACAAAAAGCCTCTATTTTGTCACAGTTAATATTAACATTTCATTTACACATGAATTACAAAAAATTAGCGTGATATGTTATAAGCATGTTACAGACATGAGCAGTATGAGTTACAAGCACATCAGTAGAAAGAGATAGCGATAAGCCATGGTCAAACAACCTAATGAGCTGTTGGACTTTATAAAAGGTTAATCAACTGATGTAAACAGAACTTTCATTTTTCTACAGCAGATGTTCTTAAACTATGGTCTTGTAACAGGGAGGCACTCATCTCTCATGAGAACCCGTTGACTGGGTGTATGTCTGCACCTTTTTCAGTCTGTGGTGACCCCTTTTGGCAGTTTTTCTGTCAGTTTCTAGTGACCCAGTCCTCCAGCCGAGTCACATAAAATCTATGAAACACAACTCAAACAGACCCCTTCTGGGCTATTAGTCCAACAAAGTCTTTAAGGGCTCCTGGCCCTAGTAGGGGGCCAAGCTCCCAGGGCTTCCTTCCTGGAGACTCTGAGCCCACTCTAGTCTGTTCTGGGCCCAGCTCTCCAGCTGGGCCTCTTAACAGTTCAAACCTTCCAGGGGATTATTCCTGGCCAATTGTAGACAATTTCCTCAGTGACTTATGGAGTGTCCCAGGCCCACCTACTACTCTGGCCCCAACCCAGGGACCCTAGGAATAGCAGCCATAAGCCACCATGTCTCTAACTAAACTGCTTTCAGTTCCCTGGGCCACTTGCCTGCAACACCAGCCTTCACCAATGCTTCACCCTGACCTCAGGGCTCTTCTGTGTTCAGGCCCGGTAGCCAGTCAGGAGCTCTTTCTTGATCCCCTAGTCCCTGACCACACTGAGCTGTTTGGGGTGCTGTACTTTCCTTTGGCTGGCCAGGAGCACCATCTATAATCCTCTAGCTCCAGCACTGCACTAACAGTCTATGCTGCAGCAGCTCCTTTCTGTATGGCTTTCTGAGCCCTGATCGGCTGCTCCCTGCATCCTTTTTGATTGCCTGCTTCCCCTGCAGCTGCTCTAGGCTGCCTGGAGTACTCTTCTACTGCTTCTTTCCTGGGACAAGTGTGGCAGTGCCCTGAGTCCACCCTGTCACATGTCTATAGAGAACTGGATGATGATCCATGGAGAACTGTCTGGTGTCACAGTGCTTAAGTCCTTCTCTTCATTTCCAGATGCCAAATCCCAGTAACACATAGCCTGAAATATTAATACCTCCCTAATGTTATTTTTCATGAGAGCACAGGCACTGGCAAACGGATTTACAGGTGGGCCACCTGACTACACATGGGAGGAAGGTATTCACAAGACAATTTCTGTTTAGAAAAAAATTTTCAATTCAATTTCAAAGAGTAGAAAGGATCCCTCAGTGGTCAGAGCACTAGCTCCCTACATGCCCTAATGGTTCAAGTCTGCAACTTACAGTAGCACCTAGTGGCTCAAGTCTTCAACTGGCAGTAGGGAAATCCAGGACCTCCTATCGCACCAGGTTCCACCCAAGGCCTGGAGCTGGCATTTTAGGGGTGTTGACTGAGCAATGGCACTGCACCCCCTACCTCTCCAGAGGCCCAGTGCGGGCCTAGCTATTGACTTGGAATGCATACTCAGCTGAAAGGGGTCCAAAAGTTCTTCCCTACACCTGCAGGCAGGGACTTTGCTGTCTCTTCAGCAGCAGACTGCAGCTCTGTATTACCATCTGTTCTGGGGCAGAGTGGGACTCCTACTCTATCCGTCCAGGAGCTACCAGTGCAGGCCTGTTCCGTTGCACTGACCACCCTGACTGATCTGAGCGGTGCCCTTTTAAACACCACCTCCACTATGAGCATATCCAGCAGATGTGGCTGGGTGGAGTTTACTGGGCCCCAAGTACTCCTTAACCCTCTGCTCCCCAGTGTGAGGTTTGCACATCCCATCAAAATTCCATACTATGAAAAAGCTGACAGCATCTGTTCTAAACCATAAGTAATTTAAAAATCAGTTAAGTTTTAAATAGAAAGGCAAACAGCAAATCATTCAACTACCACCCAACATATAAACAGAAGTGACCAAACAGAAGAGTTGACAAGCCCACTGGAAGATTTTAAGAGATTCCATTTTATGTTTAATCGCTTCTTACATGATTGTAGCTATTTTCACAGACCCATATGTTGACAGATTAGAAATAACATCTGCAAGGTTATATCTACAGGGAAATGGTTATTAATGTTTCTCTTTTCCTTTTAGTACATGGAAATAGATATTAATTTCCTTTCTACTTTTATTGCTTGTTTTCAAATTGTATTCACTGTTCAGTGCTATAATTTGTCTACCAGTGGAAAGATTATGAATAAATGTGCTCCTAAAAATAAAAGCATGTACTTATAATGATCCATGTTTATTATTTATACTGGTTACTTTGAAATAGAGAAAATACTTAGCATTTGTACAGTGCCTTTCATCAGAGGATCTCAAAGCATTTTACATTTATTATTCAATTAAACTCCACAATATGCATATGATTAGACATTAATATTCTCATTTTATGGATAGATTATGAGAGGAGAGGTTAGGTGACTTATTCAAGGTCACACAGAGCTGGGAATACAAAAAATCCAATATTGCCATTTGTATGAAAAGTGATTTTTTTTAAATAATCTAAAACAGCACCAAATTAATGTTTGTTTGCAGACTGTTGATTTGATTCAATAGCCATTACAATTTGTGTTGATTTTCTGACATCTATACACCCCAGGGAGGTTATTTCAATATCCACGGGGGTTGTAGTGTACTATGCTACCTGTCTGCACAAAGGTAACACTGGGGTTCAGACCCTTACTTGATATGAGCTTCTGCAGCTCCACTGACTTCAATGGCACTATAATGATTTACACAAGTGGAGGACCTGGCCCTGCTATTTGTTAAAGGCTCCTATGGAAGCACCCAGCTCCCTTTAACTGTCAATTGCAGTTGGGCTCCTAACTCCCTTAGGCTCCTTGGAAAATGTACTTGCTACAATGTACCAGCCTAACATACTAGCTACATGCGCATGCAAAACAATCACAGTAGCCAGCCTTATTATTTTTTCTGTTTCTAAGAGATCTACCACTCTCACTCTTGTTTGGTAGTCTTAGCCCTGATACAATTTGTTCCTGCACTGCAGCTACTCATCCATAGGGGCAGGGGCAGATTATAGCCAGAGCATATCCCCAGATAGTATGCCTCCCTTGAGGCCCGTGCACTGCATGAGACAGGGGTCCTCTGGAAAAAAATAGTATATGATCATGACATTAAAAACTGTATCATAATGCACACACAAGGAGTCCCATTTAAAATTGCATATGCAACCTTAGTGCCAGAATTTCCTAGTTTTCAATTGTTTGATTTTGCAACTTGATGTTCTTTTAACCTAGGTGAGGGAGGTGTGTGATTCAGAACGCTTTCATTCTCCCGCTTAGCAGAAAGCATGAAAGATTGACATTGGGAGTCTGGGTCAGATACTTTGGTGTGTATAACAGGGTTGCCACCTCTAGAGTGCCACCCACTCTCATGGCCTGGAATGGCCCCATTGGCACCCAGCCCTCAGTTCCCCCTCCATTCACTGCAATAATTGACTCAGACCTAAAAGCAAGATTCCCCCTTTTGTGGGGTCTGATTTATGACCTTGTCTTTAGCCCCATACGTCCAATCCTCCTTCTCCCTGCTTCAGAAGTTCCACCACCCTCCCTGTTGAGATTGTGCTGATTCAAGACAGCTGCAGCCCTAAAGCATTTCTCCTGGCTATCCCGTCTTTACTTAACCCTTACCCTCCCTGAGCTAGGAAAGGGCAGCCAGCACCACTCTGTCCCCTACTGGCATCTCCCTACTATGTCAAAGAAAGCAGCATTTATACCACCCTCTTTCCCAGGGCTCCTCCTGGTGGGTTGGGAAAGAGGGAGCTTTTCCCTGTAACATATTTTTGTATATGAAATAGAGATTATAAGTTGTTTGTGCTTTGGAATAGGTTATAGTTTATGTCTTCACATTTCATTAAGATATTTGACCATGTTTTAGCTATGGAGCCTAAAATTCAAAATGGCGTGCCTGCCAAAGAACAGCTCAACTCCATCTTTGATTAGATTCTTGTTGAAATTTTTGCACCCTTTTGGGACTTCGGCGGAAAAAGCAGTTAATGGTCAGCACAGAACTGGTTCAAACAGGTGCCAGCAGGGAAGCTGCCAGTTTTACCTCAGAATGTTGGCACGCATGTGCCTATGTAAACTCTAAGCACCTGCTGCTTAGCTGCTATCCATCCTAGAGACTGCCATGGTACCGTTATGTTTTTGCAGCGACGTGGACCAGAAGATCATCACTGTTACCCCAAAACAGTTAAACTGTGGTCTACACAGATCAGAAAATGGGCTGTCTGCAGATCCCACCCCCTCCCGCATCTATCGTCGGATGATTTATTAAGACAGAGGCAGAATAAGATGTAACACACATATTTATTATGCCACTAGTTATTAAACTAGACAAGGACCTTCTTCAGACAAATAACAACATAAGCAAGACACACTCGGTTGTTAACAGTTACCAGAACGTGAAGCTCAGAGCCCTTAAACCCCCTTACCCTATGGATGTAAAACAGAGGAAACCACAATGGATATTACAATACCATATCCTGAAGACAGGGATACAATGACAAAAAATCAGGATACCAACAGGGATAGCGGTGAAAATCAGGGGCGCTGGACATCAAACAGGAACTCAGGAACTGGGTATTCTTCTCCCTCTGGGCAGTTCCTCTGGGGAGGTCTTCTCCCTCTTGGGTAGATCTTCTCCCTCGGGTAGGTCTTCACTGCTTGCCCACACAGTCTCTGCTTGACTTTGTAGCCCAGTGCAAGTATGCACTCACTAATGGTGTGTAGCAGTTGAGTGCAAGTATGTTAATAGACACCAAGAATCCAAATTCCTATGAGTCCTGGTCCTTCTGGGATTCCTGGAAGCGAGCTGAACTGTGTGGGACTCTGGCTGCCACTCAGATGGACAGCCCTGAGTGACAGGTGTGCCACTCACTAAATAACCTGCAGTTGGTAGGTAGATTATGGCTGTCACATGTCTCTAACTGCCCTGACCTTTCCCCTCCTTGATTTGAAAAAGGCTGAAAAGGGGAATAAATCATCTGAGGAGAAGGGTATACAAGATGGAGGCTTAGCTGTCCTTTTACAAATCCAAGATGGACATTACATAAAACAGGTCAGAAACAGATTTTACCCAACAATCACCTGCAAAGTAAAGGAAGACATCAGCATTAAGAACTGTGACTGTGCTTACCAATCTCTGAATTCCACATCATTTTTGGAGAAAGGTATAGAGGTCCTGTTGATCGCTCACCCTCGGGTGATCACAGAACCAGGCCTCTTTAGCATCAGCAGATCCTGTTGATCTCCGGTTAAGAAGTGGTTGAGACCCAGGGTCCATCAGTTGCCTGTGACAATGGTGTCATACCATCTACTGCCTATCAACACCTAGAAATGGTGTAGTATCTGGGGTATTTTTGTTTTAGGTTTATTGGTTTATTGCCAGGATATCTGTTTGGTGGGCCTGGATTTTAAATCAAAATTGTTAAACCCCATCTCACTGTTGTTTCTTATTAAGTTATCTGTTTAAATAAAATATCTGTATATTTTATTCTTCTCTCTTCTTTATCCATTTGCACCACGGGATAGGGAGGTACACTATCTTTCCCTTCTAATCCTTGGGGGGGTAGATACCGGATAAGGGTCCAAGATCCTGTAGCTGCAAGGCATAGCTGACCTATACCATCCTCACTACTATAGTTAATGTTGCAGGGTTAACAGCCCCATCCCACAATACAAGGCCCCTGGTTCTGGAATCTTACAGAAATAGTAGCCTGAGTTTTCCCCAATCATTAATTACCTCTCTACCACCCCATGGGATCATCTTCCTCTCTCTCCCCTCCCCTCCCCCCCAAACCTGCCTCTGACCTTCCTAGGTCTTCATCCACTCAAAAAGTCCCAGGAACCTTAAAGGGACTCACCATGGGACAGAGGTCAACTGACCTCTAGTCCCTGCTACCCTTAAAGGGCTCAGTCACCCTATTACAGCACATATAAGGATAGCGGTGATAGAGCTGGAGGTAAGTGGTTTTCTATCACCTTTCCACATAGCCATGCCCAATTTGCTAGGTTCAGCCTCCCAGCAGCACAGTTAAGCGGCCTCCACACCCAGTATTGCTGGAGGTATGCTCCAGCTAACCCCCCACTTGCCCTTGAAATACTCACTCTATACTAGTGCACTGAGTGGGAAGGGAGGAGACAGGAGTTGGTAACAGAGCCAAATCTTTGATACTCTAGTGTTCCTTAATATAAAGAGAATTCCCCGGCTACTACCATAGGGTAGGTCTCCATCTCCTTAATGGCACAGGAGTTGCACAACAGGGAAGGAAAAAGGGCTAAGGATCTATCCCTTCATTTTTAATCAGCTCAGCTTTGAGATATGCTCTGTTTGATTTTAAACCAAAAAAATTATTGAAGTTCTTTATATATTTCTAAAATCGAAGACAGTTTTAACATGGCAAATGGTGAGAAAGAGCACTTGAGTTAGGCTACCATTTAGCATAGTCTGAATGAAGATAAAATCATTTATAAATGCATAATGACATAAAAAGGTTAGGGTTAGAAAATGCCAGGCTAAAAATATTAACCATTCCCAGATACCCTGGTCTTACATTCTGGTTTTAAAAATGACCCAAAAGTTTTCCCCTCATCTCTAAAAAAGTGCCATTGATGACAATGATATCTCAGTCACTAATATGCATTATTCATTTAATATTTCTTCCAACTATTTGAATCCATTTGTATTAAATAGTAATGGCAGCCACTATTCAGTTTATGTTTACAGATCTTTAATAGTTCACAGTGTATGGTGTGCATCAGAACATCTTATATTAGAATACAGTGAATTTCTCCAGGTAATTTTATTTTATATTAAGTGGTTAAGTGGAAGCATAAGCATTTTTACTTAAAACAACAACAACAACAAAAAAACCACCGACCCCCGCACACGCTGGTCAGGATTTGACCTAAACAGATAAGAGTAATGACATTCAGAGCTGAACCTGTCAGTTAAAGGTAAACTAGGGGAAAAAAAGGTTTTTGTAAATAAAATAAAAGAACCCAACTAGCAACATAATATATGGGCAAAGCTACAAATCACAAATACCTCCACATTTAAAAACAACAATTATCTGTCTTATCTATCTGAAACCCAAGCCTGGCCCAGGTCAAAGTTGTTCCCATGGAGTGGCTGTTAGGCAGCCTATGTGAAATCAATTGATAGTCTTAATCCATTTCTTAGCCGTCAGGTATTTCCATTGCAAAATCCACCCCCACAACTAGGGCCTTTGCAGAATCAGCATGACTGACCTGATCTCTAATCACATCAGCAGAGCAAAGCCAGGACATTTTCACTGCTTCTCACAGTGCTGCATTTCTGCCTTCACTCTCTGATATCACCTATCTGGCACCTTTCATGAGCTCTAAATTAACTTTTCTTTACTTAAGATGCCTATCTCAGTCCTTAAAGCCGTAAGGGTGAAATTCACTCAGCATCATAGTGGCCCTAGAAGACCACAACCCAGCAGAACCATATTGGCTTAAAGAGTAAGCTGTTGTGGAACAGGGTTTTCTATCCCCGGCACGTTACAGAGTTTAGGATTGAGCCAGCTCTACAACAGGCAGTACAAGTGGCTGTTTTGGGTCAGGCTGGAGGAGGAGCAAGTGCACAATCATTGTAATTACATGATCCAGTGGCCACATTGTGGAATGGGCACCCCTGCCATAGCTGTTGTTGTTTGCATAAAAGAAATGGTGGATTCTTATTATTTATATATATAAAATATAAACAAGCATGCAACCCATGCTCTGGGCATCCCTAGATAATTTAATGTTCACATATGTGAACTGGCTGCTCATCCCATTCCAGCAATAAATATACAAATAGGACAACAACATGGCAACTGAAGGGACTATTTTTCCCAGCAACCCTCTTTTCTCCTTGGCCACTAAGAGAGGTCAGCTTGGAACCAGCCTGAGCTAGCCTTGTCTTTAACTGCTAAGGGAAGAGGGTAGCTGCAGCCCACGCAGCTCATGGAACCTTGGCCTAAAATCAGGGTCAGCAACATGGGCTTGTTTAAACATTCCAGACTAGTCCCCAAAGCAGCTTCTTCACTCTAATGGATCACATCCCCTGTCCCGCAGGTGTTTTTAAAAAGCATAACAGGAACAAGCTGGTGTCGACCAAGATGAGTTTCTGTTGCAGCTATAAAGGGCCTGTCCAACCCTGTAACCATTCTCTATGTTTGCTTAACCTGATGCCACGGTTGGAAATATACTCTTCCGAACATACTCTCTGCTTTAATTTTAAGTGGCTTACTCTGACCTTCCATGCTACTAAGCAGGAGGGCTTCTGATACCAGATTGTTGTTTTTTTCCTCTCTAGTTTATAAAACTTATGTATTGTTAATAACAGATAGGCTGAAGCAACTGCAGACACACAGAGACTGGAGCCCAAAGCTGTGGGCTTTGAAGAGGAGTCTCAACTGTGTTGTGTATAACATACTATATTCTTACTGTTTTCCTTGTTATAATTTGGGAGGGAACAGTTCTCTTTCTGGACTTGTTATTTTGGCTAGTCATTTTAAACCAATAATAAATCAGGAGGGCATTTTGTGTAAATAATCAGTGTTTTCCCATGTGGCTTGAATGATAAAAGTGTGACCACTGAACAAGGGTGGTTACTGAACCAGGGCAACTCATTACCAAGGACCAATTCCATCCTCACCAAAATAATTGAGAAGTTTTGCCTTTTATTTCTATGGGAGCAGGATCAGACCCTAACTGAGGTAACCTCTACATTAATATATTTTGTCTCTCCACCTTGGAGCTATCCAACCAGAGAATAAGTTATTTAGTGTGAATAAATTACATTTTAGAAATTGTAGTCTGTTCCTTGATATTATCTTTGCATATTAATAAAATTCAAACAAGTATACCAGAAACAGACAGTAGTAGATCTTGTACCTATCTCTCACAAGTATGGCAATACTTCATGACATAAAGGTCCTGGGTCAAATCCAGTACCTTACTACACATCTAGAGGAAATAAGATTTGAAAGAACATATGATATAAATATCAACTCCCAAAGGTCCAGAAGGAGTTTGTATATATTTATTACATATGTATTTTGGTAAATCACATATATTTTAGTGCATTTGGTTGTGTGAGAGAAATTGCTTAGGTGGAGAAATGTGAATACTCAGAGAGCAGTGTCATGAAGAGGACACTAATCCTAGGAGTGATGTAGGTTCGGGAGCAGAAGTGACAGCAGATGAGACACCACCGGAAGTGGGCATACTGACCAGCAGAGTTAAACCCCAAGACAACCAGCAGGTGACGCCAGTGTGGTAAGTGGAGCCCCATCACATGTAGTTATAGACTTGATCATGCTGCAAAATACCATATTCAAACCAAGCGGGTGATATTCTTGTTTGGGGCGCAATACTTAATTCAGTCCATCCCTTCTGCACTGTCACTTCTGCTCCCGGACCTACATCACTCCAAGGACCAGTGTCCTCTTCATGACACTGCCCTCTGGCCATGACACAATCTGTGCTCCTCCTTTCTGGGGGCCAGTACCACAGTCCAACTGACTAACCACTTCCTCGGTGGCAAGTGGGGGCAGAAGAGGGACCCAGGCCTACCCCCTACTCCAGGTCCCAGCCCTGGCACCCTGTAGCTGGCAGCCACATGCTGCATCCCTTCCAACCTCTTGCCCCCAGCACCTTCTTCACCCTTACCTTAGGGCCTCAGCAGGCCAGTCTTAGCAGCCAGCCAGGAATTCTCTCTAGCTATCCCAGTCTCTGCTAGTAGCACTACTCTATCCAGGGTGCTTGCTTTCTTCTGTCTGCAAGACAACCAATCCTCCCTCCTTGAGCTTCAGGGAGCAACTGACTATGCTCTGCCATGCAGCTCTTCTTATATGAGGCTGCTAGGCACTGATTGACTGCTCCTTTCAACCCCCCGTCCTGTTCACTACTTTTCACGTGGCCTCCCTAAGGCTCTATTACCCCCTTATAGGGCAGTGTGAGGCAGATGCCCCATCACACTAGAGGTTTAACTTTTGGGATCTTTCCCTGAATCTGAAATACTGAAGTACTCTGATACCAAGAAAATGGAGGATGGCTCCCTATGGGTACATTTAGCACTCATATAGTTCTTGAGGGACCAAATTCTCCTCTTAGTTATACCAGTCTAATTGAAAACATATTTTGACCTGGCACATTCAAAGTACTAACCAAACATTAAGTATTTAATCCTTATTCAACCTGTTTGAGATAGGTAACTCAGTATTATTACCCCATTTTACAGATAAGGAAACTGAGGCAATAAAGTAAAGTGACATAGAGTTAGTCAGTTGCGGATATAGAATTCAGGAATTCTTGACTCTCAAACCAGTGTTCTGTTCTCTATGACTATATTGCTTTTTCAAGAAGGTTACTTGAACAGACTGCTTACTTACCTCCCTCAGTCCAATTCTTTCCCCAACCATTCAGCATGCAAACCTACCATAAATACAGAAGAAGAAAAAGGATAGTCATGGAGGGGAAAGGGGAGTTGCCTCTTCTGATGGGAAAGAACTGCCACAAAGGCAAATCATCCTAGATTGCCAGTATATGAAGAAAATATTGCAAATCACTATTAGAAGAAGAGATGGGAATATATCAGTCACACACACCCTACTTCCTTCCCAAATTTTTCCAATCCATGGGACTTTTGGTGGAATAGGGTGCCCCACGACCAGAACATTTTGCAGTTCTCCTCAAAAACTTGTTCTACTCCTCCTGGTCAAAAATGCACAAGTGGGCAATTTTGCTAAAAAGTGTCTTTTAACATATTTGCATGCCTCCCTCTTTTTCAGTGCCTGGCATTGCACAAAAGAACAGGCTGAGCAAAACCACACAAAAGGAACTGTTACACTATGTTGCATGAATTTTCAAGGAAAGCTTCTCATCAGTTTTCCCATGTCCTAGTTCACAGATAGAGAGTGCTGAATGAGAGGAAATGCCACCACAGACATGTATTTGAAACTTATGTTTTTCGATCAGGAAACTATAGGAGCATAGCTGGGAGAGTTCAACTTGTTCTAAAATCCCTTCTCCTCTCTTCCCTTTGACATGATGTAGAATTTTAAGCTATCCTTTCCCTATCACAGCTCCTGTGGCCCACCCATCTCTCACTGAAATACAGGACATAGAATAGAATATCAGGGTTGGAAGGGACCTCAGGAGGTCATCTAATCCAACCCCTTGCTCAAAGCAGGACCAATCCCCAACTAAATCATCCCAGCCATGGCTTTGTCAGGGAGGTTGTACATTGGTGAGTTGAATCTGCAATCATTTGTGTTCTCTCGCTACCTTCGGGTAATCTACATAGTTTGGATCCACAGCAATGAGCAGATAGGTGACAGTTCTGTTGAAATGCTGTAGTGCAGAAAGTTGAAACTTCACACAATAACGCAGCTTCTGGGTCAGCCCTTGGTCACTTCTCCAAATGGACAGCAACAGGACCACTCTGAGAGGTTCTGGAAAACAGTGCTGGGTAATGGCTCTTCTGCTCTGAGGCCGCTCTCACGCAGTGGATCACATGGATCATTCTTGTCCAACATCGAACCAACATGTATATAAAGTATGGCTGTTGATTAATCGCCGTTAACTCGCGATTAACAAAAAAAGAATCGCGATTTTAAAAATGAATCGCAATTAATCGCACTGTTAAACAATAGAATACCAACTAAAAATTATTAAATATTTTCACATATATTGATTTCCGTTACAACACAGAATACAAAGTGTACAGTGCTCATGTTATATTATTTTTATTACAAATATTTGCACTGTAAATATGATAAACAAAAAAATTGTGTTTTTCAATTCACCTCATACAAGTACCATAATGCAATATCTTTATTATGAAAGTGCAACTTACAAATGTAGATTTTTTTTTGTTACATAACTGCATTCAAAAAACAGAACAATGTAAAACTTTAGAGCCTACAAGCCCACTCAGTTCTACTTCTTGTTCAGCCAGTCGCTAAGACAAACAAGTTTGTTTACAAGTTTGGAACATAATGCTGCCTGCTTCTTATTTACAATGTTACCTGAAAGTGAGACTAGGCATTTACATGGCACTTATGTAGCCGGAATTGCAATAATTTATCTGCCAGATAAGCTAAAAATTCGTAGCCTCTTCATGTTTTGTCCACCATTCCAGAGGACATACTTCCATGCTAATGACTCTCATTTAAAAAAATGTGTTAATTAAATTTGTAACTGCACTCCTTGGGGGAGAATTGAACATCTCCTGTTCTCTTTTACCCACATTCTGCCATATATTTCATATTATAGCAGTTTTGGATGATGACCCAGCACATATTGTTCATTTTAAGAACATTTTCACTTCAGATTTGACAAAACACAAAGAAGGTACCAATATGAGATTTCTAAAGATAGCTACAGCACCCAACCCAAGATTTAAGAATCTGAAGTGCCTTCCAAAATCTGAGAGGGACGAGGTGTAGAGCATGCTTTCAGAAGTCTTAAAAGAGCGACATTCTGATGAGGAAACTACAGAATCTGAACCACCAAAAAAGAAAATCAGTCTTCTGTGGTTGGAATTTTACAAAGATGATGAAAATGAATATGTGTTGTTCTGTACTGCTTTGGATCGTTATCGAGCAGAGCCCATGATCGGCATGGATTCATGTTCTCTGGAAGGGTGGTTGAAGCATGAAGGGCTATATGAATTTTTAGAACATCTGACACATAAATATCTTGCAATGCCGGCTACAACTGTGCCATGAGAATGCCAGGTATTTGTTATTCTTTAATCGTGCAGTTAACCACATATTATTTTTTTTAATTGCTTGACAGCCCTAATATAAAGCCATTAGGATGGTCAATGAGGAGGGATGGCCTGTTGCGCTTCCAGTCTGTTGTGCTGTGCCTCCATCTCATTTGACCCAAGTGGTGCAAACAAGTAAATCATAGCGTCTGGGTGAGATGACCATGTCTACACTGGGTGTACACTAGACTTGGATGAAGGCTAGCTGAATGAGGTGCTGTACAGAAACAATTGAGCTATTGGGGGTGGTTTGGGGCAAGCAAATGGGAAAATGGCAACATTTCTATCAAGTCCCTTGAATTAAGGAGTTCCCCCACTGTCTATCACTAAGCTGTACCATTTGTGGTTTGTTAGATCCTCCCCTGCCTCTGCACATCTAGGTAGAAGCTGTGGGTCAGCTGGTCTTGTCTCTGTTTGGCAAGAAGAGTGCAATTTTTCTTTCTGAGTGTAGTTGTATTGCTATCCATGCCTCTGCAACCTTGAGACTTCAGTACTGTGCCCTACATTGGGCTACAGCTTGGGATGATTTGGAAATTTACATGAAAGCAGAATGTGGCTGCCCACGTATTAATAAGTGACACTTCATGCTAAGAGCACATTACCCCGATGCACTATAGTCTGCACAAGCTGCCTACTGGTTTCAATGGGATGAGGTGGTGTTTTCAAAAGCATCACGTGATTTAGGAGCACGTTTCATTGGATAGCAACAGGACTTGTGCTCCTAAGTCAGTTGGGTGTTTTTGAAAACCCCACCCTTGGTCTTTATCCTTTAAGTCCTAAATGGCTAGAACCTTGTCTGTGTGACAACCTGCCCCTTCTCATGTGACATTGCTACAGAGGCACTTAGGCTGAAAGCCATGATTCAAAAAAGGAGGGTGATGATCGCAGGGCCATTGTGCACAAAGCACCCTTAACTCTGGAACTGACTCCCCTCACCTTGGTGCAATACAGCACCTAGTGACCTGCAAAGCACTTCTCAACATTCCTCTCTTCTCAGGGCTTGTGGTAGCTTGGTTTGTTTGGCAGGGGAGGGATAGTTGAGAAGGGGAGGTTATTGTCCTATTGCAATTGTTTTAACACTTTGGTGGGATGAAGGTCAATCTAGCTGGGGCAATCATGCTTTGCTCTATTTGTCTACGCTAAATATTTGTGCAGGAATCTACAGGCAAAACTGTCAACAGCACCTAGGTGATTTGGGAGCTTAAGTCACACTGAAATAGGCTCTTCAGTCAATGAGGCTTTTTTGAAAACATTGCCATATGTCTACATGGGATGAACTTTAAAAATAAGATGAAGTAGTAAATTATGGGTCAAATCCTCAGCTAGCGTAAATAGCCTCCCCTTACGTGGCATTTGCAACATTGTTAAAACACTTTGCACGTAGTGGTGCTATATATGGTACGTCATAAATAGCAGTGATAGCCAATCATTATTAGACCACTAGGAAAATACTTTAACATCTACAGCCCAGCCAGGTCTGAGATCTGAATCTGGGCAAAAGCTGCGAGGTTTTTTACTATTCCCTGGTCCTATTATATTATATTATCAATTATTCTTTATTCAAACAGGTTTCCTTTAGCCCTCTTCCATCCTAGTTCGTCTTCGCTGGAGTGTACGCTCTCTCGGGCTCTCTCTCTGGACCACTAGCTGCAGCACCAATGCCTTCTGTTTTGCAGAGGGGCTTTTAGGATCGGCTGCACAAAGCTAGAGAAGGAGAGGGGAGGCAAAGAACTGGATCTGTAGGACTCATTAAAAGCGTCACCAACAAGCCCCTCCCCTGGCGGAAGTCTCGCTTGCCGCAGCACCTCCTAGGTCCGCCCAGCCAGAAGTGGTGGGTTTTTTTTCTTCCTTGTGTGCAGTCTCTGCATTGCGATGATACATTGCACTGCACAGAGATCTAGTCACAGAGCAATGTCTGCCTTACTCCTTCCGATTTGTTGGGTAACTTGTCTTTTATTTTTTTAAATTTTTTTAAAGAACTGTAGCTAAAGCTCCCCCACCAAGAGTCCTTTATTAAAAAAGACCAGAATGGCCGCATAATTCTTACTATAACTGGGGGTCAGTGTATTTGAACCGACTGCACTGTATAAATTAACAGGTAACGTAGAGATGTGTGGGATGTGTGTTTTTGGAATTGCGAACGTAGTAGCTGCAACAGATCTGTAAGATTATATTGCTGGCTAACATAAGAAAGCAGGGCTGCTTTTATCTATGGGGGTTAGAAAGATCATATTTGCAGCGGGGAGCTCAGGATGAATCTAGCGATTCGGTGGCTGAGTTACAAGCTAAATGGGGACGGATGACGATAACAATAATAGTAGGTGTTTTATCTGTTGATAACCAACTCGTGTGTTTTCCAAATTGCAGACATTGGGCAAAATCCACGAAAAATTGACTCGCGTCCATCACTGCAAATCTCTCTCTCGCTCTCTTTCTCTCTCTGTATATATACGTGTGTGTGTTATACAGGCAAATAAATAGCTTTGTGGTTAAGTGAAATGTTACAATACAGCCAGGGAAAAAGCAATAAACTGGTCTGCAACCAGGAAATGCAAGCAGCATTGAGTCAGTATATTTCATTTACAAAGTACAGTTGATTATTTGTCCAGTGCAAAACTGCTTTTAGGTTTGCACTCACTAGGATCGGCTTTCCTCCTTCGTTCCGGCTAGACAGAAAAACTTAAATACTATTTTCTGAAACATCCTTTTGTCCGATGAAAATGATTGCGTATGTTTCCTGCGAGCCAGGCGTTGTAGAGGAACTGGACGAAAAATATATTCTGCAAAATAATATCTATGATCTTTTCCTCTGGCTGGTTCATTTTTAAAAAACCAATTATTCTTTAAAGAAATAATGAGCCAGGGAGGAAGATGAGTGTTTCTTTCATTAACCTAATGGTAATTGCAAAAAGACTCCCCTTTTGTCAGTTTCACCTAATCAAAACCGAATATCTGTATGTGGCACTGACAAAATCAGTAAAACTTCACCTTCGACTTTATTGATCTGAACAGACAGGCAGAGTTTTCTATGGTGTTCAATTTAGGGAATTAAAAAAAATCACTCCACTAACAGCATTTGGTACATTTCTAACCCATATGTCACCTCGGTACTTTAAATAATTATATTTGCATGCAGGGAGTGATTCATAAATATGTCAGGGTTGTGAAATATAGGCAGGCATTTCAAACTTTCTATTTAAAAAACATGAATTATGGCCACGAAAATTGTGTTCCCATTTAAGGGTGATACGAAGTATTTGGTGTCTAGTACGGAGGCCCATCCATCATATAGACAATAAAGAGAGTTTTTGCCTGACGTTGGAAATTTATGGTTGCCCTTCTCTGCCCTAATAACTCAAGCATTGTGTCAGCCTGCGACAGCCTTTGCAGAAAAACAGCAACCCTGTTATCAATCAAAAAGCCCTTTTACATTTTTAGCAAAACTCGGATCATCCAGACACCCTTTTAATGTATATATTACATCATTATAGATCATTCTGCACTTTTACTGCAACTCAACAAAATGATCCATCACTTCAGGACAGTCCTGATGAACGCTGATGTAAATTATTTGCACGTCACTAGTACAGTACAAAATGAAAAATGTACTTTAGGTGGAATTAATTTTAGGGTGTAAAAATAAAGATGAAAGTAGCTGGGATTAGGAAAGAGATCTAAAAGTATCATTGGGGTGCTTGGAAACAAGCTTACTAAATATTATTAAAATTCTTTTAACCTTTTCAGATCATGGACGTATACTATAAATATATGTCTATGGGGATATATATATATATATATTTCTATGCTTCCTCTTCCTCCTCCTCCATAGACATACACACACACACACACACACACACCCCCTCCACAGCTAGCTTGTAATTACTTCAAGTGGTATTGATAACTTGTCATTTGTGTATTTAGCAAAGGTACCTGGGTTGCAAACATCCATTGTATATGTAGCTTTACAGCTTTTCTTTAGATTTAAATGGACATCATTCTCAATACTGGTAACATACATCTGTTAGATCTGCACAGTTTCCATAACAAATTTAACAGAAAATCATGTCTGGGTCCTGGATCCAAGTAAAGATTCTCCAAGATTGTCTCCATTTGCGTGACATAGTTTATTTATGAAGGATTGCTGTAACTAAATATGTGTTTAATATTATTCTCATACTCCCAAGGGTTGTACAGTAGAGTTACAAAGAAAACTTAAAAGCTTTTGAGATTTCTGCGATTCTACTATCAGCCCAACGTGTTACTGCTAAAAGTTTTTTTCGCTCTTACAATCGTAGTACTAAATATTAATTTGTTAAAAGAGTCTGAACTTTGAATGATGAATTATTTCACGATTGAGAGTTTAGCCTTAGTACATTTAGCAGTAGTACCACCTGGATCATAAATTTACATTCATTTAATAGGAAACGTGCACAACCTTTTTGTGTCATCAAACTAGTTTGCTTTGCAACCCTTAACTACCTTAAAAGTTACTTTAAAACTTATTTAAAATAAAACTGATTTGTGTACTAAAACCACGTTGAATATAAAAAGACAGGCTACTTTTGGAAAACAGCTGTTTAGTAAAATATATTCCAACCTAGGAGTAAAATCTTCATGCTCAAAAGAAGAAACTCTTACAACAGCAATAGGCGAATTTGGCAGAGGGTTTAATGGAGAAAAGTTTAATTGTATGGGTAGTATTAGCTTCTTTCTTATCTCCCAGCGTAACAAAGGGGAAGGGGAACAGATAACCCACTTTAAGAAAAATTTTAGGAAAATGTATTATATAAAACCATGGGCACATGTAAATTTCTGCTAGTTGGTTCAACAGATCACTGACCAGTGAAGCGCATATTAACTTAAACATGACTATTATCTTGCAGATGGCTCTAAAATGACCATTATTTATAAGAACATATAATTGTATCTCCTGCAGAAGAGGCAAAGAACGTATTCAAATAGGTCTTGCTTGTATATTTTAAGAACGCAGGTACCATCCTGATACTAAATATTTTTGCAGAAGTAGTCAATACATACAGAGGACGGGTTAGAAATCCAATCCTCTGTTGGCAAGCATTCAAAACATGTTATTTTATTAACATCCATCCACGGCATTTAAAATAAATGCCCCCCTCCCTACGGCCGCGTACCTGTGCAGATGGATCAATTACAGTATAAGCGCGTTCACCAGTCTCTCTCTTTCTTTTTTTTTTTTTACAAAAAGTTTTTCTTTCTCCAAGGTCCACACGCAGTATTTCTCATGGACCATCTCTCTGAGTCAACGTGTCTGCATTCAAACAAAGCTGGGAAATGCATAGTTTATAAATATTTCTTGCAATGCAAATCTTTTCAACTCCCTTGCGTGGGTGAAGGGAAGCACTATCCAGGCACAATAAAATTTAAACAGTGGAGACACAGAGGAGAAATGTATTACGTCTGGGGACACAGCTCAGACAACTCACATTAAAAGCTAAGAGCTGTGTTTTTTTTATTTAAATAATTAGAGGCCTTATGAGTTGTGGTTGTTCAGTTCAAAAGACGAAACATCCTTTAGCAAAATGATCTACGCAACCTGACACGTATATGCCAAGAGAAAGAGCGAGATTTCAACCCATGCACGCCGTGGCGGAGGTTTCTGCGATTGCCTCTCCCTAGGGGAAAGAGTCAGTCCGGGTATTTGGGTGATCCTGACCAGGGTTTGCAGCTCACCAGCCTGACCTGTCAAGCGGATTATTTTAGAGGGAGATTAATAGGGGAGGCGGGCTGCAATAATAATCGTTTTGTTTGATGTGACAACTTTGATAGGCGTTGATTTACTTACAAACTGATAGGCTTTTAATTGAGCGCCTCCATCCAGCTTGAGATGAAAGGAAAACCGCATTGAAAAGCTGCCCGAGTGCCCTCGAGCCTCAATACTGATTAGCCATCTCGACAGTGAATAGTTCAAGGCATTTTCAAACTTTTCTTTCGCTCGCTCGCTCGCTCCCTTCTCCTCCTCAAATATCTGCCAGCCCACTCCCTTTTAAGAGAAAATAAATCATTTCCATTGTGTGCAAATAAAATCGACTTGACATCCTTGCCAAAAGCTGGTAGGTAAAGGAAAGTGGGGACTAGCACTTGTTAATTAATTCGCTTCTGCTCTCCCCATTTTTAATTTACTTACAGTTTTCCTTTGGAAGGGAAAGAAGCCCAGTTCCAAACCTTACTTTTGTTTTTAAATGGATCATTATAACAACATTTCAACCAGCATTTCAACTAGTAAATGCCAAATAGAAAGCCGGCTTCATGGGATCATTAAACAAGGAGCCCAGGCAGCCCATGCCCTGGGCAGGGTGGAAACCATCTTTTTCAGTCCATACAAACAAGAAGCAAGACAGCGACACCAAAAGCGCGCACCACGCTAGCCCCATCGCTTGCTACTTTTGTGCGTCTAAACCCTAGGACAGTCATCTTTTAACTGTTTCCCGTGTGTTCTAAGCACTGTGAATGAGTCATCAAGGCTAAGAAAATGTTTTAGGAGGGCTCTCAGGTGGATTTTTTTTTACAAGCATCTACTAAAAAAAAAGTACCGTAAATTTGTACCTGAGTGATTTAAACTGCGCATCAAAGGCACAGTGCTAAAAGTGCTGTCTTCTGAAGCTGCTAATTAAACTAACTGCTGTAGCTTCTATTTGAGGTGAAGGGCTTTTTCTCCTCTTCCGCCTGTAAACTTTTCTCTCTTTCTATGTCAATATGCTACTTGTTTTACACATGTACCGGGTTATCACCTTTGATTCCTCGGTTTAGACGTGTAAGAAGCCCCTCCCGGGCCTTCCTCCACCCCCACGGTCTCCCCCAAATAGCCTTCCCACAGCTGACTCTACCTTAAGACAATTAATCTTTAGTCTTTCACCCTGGGAGGCAGGACAAATACAACTAGAAAACAGATAGGAGTCTCTCTGGTCCTGTAAGGAAAACAGCTGTTCCAAGTACTTTAATGCAAATGAACACAAATGAAGGTTTCAGCTTTTTTTTTATTCCAGAGTTTTACTGCACTCCATTTATCAGTTGGACTTGACAACAAATGAAAGAACCGGGGGAAAACCTGGGGCAGTTTTAAGTCATTTCCACTCTACATAGGGAAGAGACCTTACGGACAAGTTGCGAGTCTCGTCAATCCTGCTGCAAGATCATTTTCTTGGGCAGGGCTTCCCCTGTCCTCTAATTTTCACTCTTTCATAAAATGTGACCACATTGATTTTAACATCTTTTCGGGGAAATACACGAACAAAGACTTTCCTCCCTTTCCAATTTCAGTAATCACTTTTTGAGAAATACAGAAATGTTTTAGGGCAAAATAGCAAACACAAGGAGTTTAAAATATTGCTCATTTTAACTTTATCCTCTACACACACACGGCTCCAGGGTGGTAGTGGGTTGATCCATGCACCGCATTTCAAAGAGAAAAGTGGCTTTTAAAAGATCTCGCGTATATTTCTGTGACTTCAGAATTTAAAAAGGGACTGGTTTGAAGGAAAAAAGATCTAGGAGAAAATGCCAGCCTGAGCTACTAATATTAGAGCATGAACTGACACTGACACATTCGTTCGGGGATGGGGACTGTGTTTCAGTCATACGCATGTTGGTAGGTTCAGCAGACGCAACCACAAAAGAAAGTGAAAGTTCTTTCCTGTCCGCCCCCCAGCAATCCCTTGTCCAGGATCAGTCCTTGTTCTAGCTGGAGTCCAGGTCAGGAATTGGACGCGACCTCTAAAGCACTTGCCTTGTTCTTCACTTGTCAAACGTGTTTTATCTCTCCAAGTGACCTTTTTGTTAATGTTGTAGATCGTGTGGGCCACCATGTCAGATCCGGAAACAAAAGTAAGATTGATTAACACATTTTGCCTGTGAAAAAATGTTAGTGGATGAAGAGGGTTGGAGGCTAGAGAGGGAAGCTGGGAGGGAGGAGTGTTGTGTTGTTCTTTTAAATCCAACCTAGAGCACCAAAAAGGGTGTTGGAAGTCGATCAAGAATCTACCAGCATTGATAGGTGAGATGCCCTCAACCTATGACCTCCTACTCACGGGGCATTTCTCGTAGACATAACACTGAAATCTTTAAAAAGAGCTAGGGGGACCAAGTACGTATGTGCATACTAGAGACTCTTTGGCTGAGTATACACACACATATGTATATTACACACACACGGAGATAGGGAGGCAGGTAGATTATAGCCGCGCCGCACCGTCCTCCCGCCCGGGTAGCTCCAGTTAGTTTAACACATATACAAATATCAAGTCCATATGCTATGTAAAGTGAAAACTCCGGTAACTGGGAACAAATACTCATCGCCCACCCCAGTCTGTGCTCTGATGCCGAGCAATCGTTTGCTGAGCCTGTTAGAGTCAGTATTGGCATTCTGCGGCCGCTCAAGATGTCAATCTTAATCTCCTCTAAACATTCCGCCGTGCCAAGCCCTTGAGTGACTGGCTGGCAAGAAAAAGCCCAGCCATGAGTCGTCCTCTTCGCCCAGCTCAGCTCTCCTTCCTCTCCCCCATCCTCATCCGCCAAAGAACGTGTATAATAACCGAGGCAGAAGAAAAGGAAGGGGGGTCGCCTTTAAAACGCGCACACACAAAGCAGAGCCACCCCCGTTAATTAAAACTGCTCCGCCAAGGTATATATCGTGGCGTCGCGGCGAACAGAAGTCACTCTCCCTTTTGTTGGCATACAAATTGAGTTTACTCGGGGAACGATTTATTCCTTACATTGAATGGCTCTTTCTCAAAGGAGCCCGTCTCTCTCCCCGCGTTTTTCCCCTCCCCTCCCTCTCTTCCTTCAAGTCACACCAGGCTTGTAATCAGCAACAAAAGCTGACATAAATCAAGGGCGGATTGACAGGGGCTGACAAATAACTGATTGATTGCGGTTGGGGAGCATTGACAATTGATGGAGGGGTGGAGAGATCCAAAAAGAGAGGGAGAGAGTGGAGGAGGGCGGTGTGTGTAACACTGAAAACATGTGGCAGTCACATCCCCCAATCTCTGCATTGGGCTCCCACTGTCAACGTAGGCCTGATTGGAGAGCTTCTGCTCGTACTTGGCGGCGGCGGGGGGAAGAGACGACGACTTTATTTAGTTTCACGTCAAGGACCACTTTGAAAATATGAAGCAGTAGGGGGAAAAAAAAACGCTTTCTACTCCCCCTTTTCCTCCAGCACGAGGCAGGACATTATCCAACCTGATCGCCACTAGCCCTTGGTTTAGTGGGGCAAGGTTACAAAAACGCGACGGATGAAACCACCACAGAGGGGTTGGAGCGAAGAAAAAAGCAACCTACAATATAAATACATGTATGTATATATGCATACGTACACATATTTGTATACATAACTGTATAAACACATTCACTACGGAGCATTTAAACGCTGTTATAGCCTGTGCTATGTCATGAGAGCCAGGGGCTCTTAAATATACCTAGCACACTGTATTGGCTACCCACCTGGCGCGCCCTTGAAAGGGCGCGCTTCCCCTGCTGTTGCGCAGCGTGCTTTTTGTACGTATCGGCAGAAGCTGGGGCAGTGGGGAGCATCGGGAGAACGACTTCAAAGCGCGGGATGTGAAACACAAAATTAACGCCCATCCTGTCCTAGAACAAAAACAAGAAGGGGAGGGGGGAGTGCGAGAGAGGGAGAACCCATGAAAACCGTAGGAAAAAAAAAAAAGCCCCAGCCCGGAGAACGTCACATCCTCTTGACCCTCCAATCACCTCGGGGTCCCATTTGATTGGAAGGCGGCAAAGGCTTTAATCTCAGACTAACTCAGCTGCTTTTGAAGTGAGTTTCTTTGCCAGATTCCGGGCTGGACGAGCAGCGGCTCGCAGCAGCACAGCTGAGTGGAGGAGGAGGAGGGAGAGTGCAGCAGCCGGGGACCAAGCGAGACACATTCACCATCCTCCCCGCCCCCACCCCGGGATTATTCTGTTTTTTTTCCTCCTTCTCCCCCGGCTCCCCCCGCCTCCACTAGGCAAAGCCAGAGACGTTTTCTGACTTTTTTTTTTGGTTGTTCTTGCTAGTTTGCTTTTGGGGCTGTGTGGCTGTCACCCCTCCTCCCCCGCCAAAGAGAGAAGGTTTCCGAGGCTGATCAGCGCGACTCGTCCCAATTTTCATGCGAGGTTTTGGGTCATGATCACATCGCCCTCGCTTTCTGCTGTAAGAAGTAGTAAGCACAGCAGCAGCGGTAGAGCCATTGGCGGCGGCAGCAGCCTCAGCCTCAGCAGCGCCGCTGATCTCGCCTGGCAGAACGGGCACTCTGGGAATACTACTAGCTGCACCAAGCCCTTCTTCCACTCCGTCCCTCCTTCGGACCCTTTACGCCAAGCGAATCGGCTTCCCATCAAAGTCTTGAAAATGCTCACGGCTCGAACGGGACACATTTTACACCCTGAGTATCTGCAGCCTTTGCCTTCCACCCCCGTCAGCCCCATAGAGGTAAGGAACCGGAGACGATGCCTCCCCCCAACCCCAGCTCAAGCGGTCTCTCTTCACGATCATTGCATGGCGTCCTCTCTCTTTTCTCTTTGAAAGCCGATTAGACCAGGAACCCCATCCCTTCTTTCTGGGCTGTAGCTAAGGCTGGGGTTGCGAGCTCCAGCTTGGCTGATTTTAGCATTCCTTCTTTCATGAAAAGTTTAATGTATTTGTTTTCTTTACACCCTTTTGGGGAGGAAGAGATGTAAGGAGACTGTTCTCCTTAAGGACTAGGGACCTACTAGTCACAACGTGCGAAATAGTCTTGTTGGCTGAAAATATTTGGGGGGGGAAGAATGTGGGTGCGGCTGATCAATGCTTCCCGATCTTAGTCTCACTTCGGAAGATACCCCACCACAAGCAGGTGGTGGGCAGGATATTTTTAGGGACCTCCACTCTGAAAGAGGGGTGGTGGTAGAGGCTGGGGCTGGGTGAATGAATGTTTTCATTAAAGTCTGCTCAAAGGGAAGCCATAGATATCCCGGAGACCGAACTCCTGCTAACTCCGGATCTGTTTCTAAATAGTGTGGCCAGCCAGAAATGGTGCAGTCGCTCTACTTTACAGGCGTTTGTGCGCGCGTGCGGTGGGGACATGGCAAAGCCAAAGTGAAGGGGGGGAGCCGAACTTTGTAAAGCCCCCGATGTGGGTGCTGCTTTGCTTAAGCAGTAGAGACGGGGGTTGTCTCGCCGCGGTATAAGAAACCGTTGCCTTTTAAAAGGCAGTGTGGAAAATGGTGCATGCCGCGGGGGGGGGGGCTGTCAGGATGATGAATGTGCACAAAATTGTTGATCTCTTTCAGGCCGTTCTCTGCAAAAAACGTCGGCAAATGCCGACTTCCTTTGCCTTTTTCTTTTTAAACCATGCGATTAAACGTTTGCTTTTGTGTGTCCCTCTGATTTCTGCAGCTGGATGCTAAGAAGAGCCCGCTGGCCTTGTTGGCTCAGACGTGCTCCCAGATCGGGAAGCCGGACCCTTCCCCTTCCTCCAAGCTCTCCTCGGTCACCTCGAACGGCGCGGGCGGGGACAAGGACTCCAAGTCGGGCCCTTTGAAACTCAGCGACATCGGCGTGGAGGACAAGTCGAGTTTCAAGCCCTACTCCAAGCCGGGCGCCGAGAAGAAGGAGCCGGGCCCGGCGGGCTGCGGTGGCGCCGCCTCTGGGGGAGTCTCCAGCGGGGAGAAGTCGGGATTCCGGGTGCCGAGCGCCACCTGCCAGCCGTTCACGCCAAGGACAGGCAGCCCCAACTCCAGCGCCTCCGCCTGCTCGCCGGGGCTGCTGCCGGCCGAGGGCAAGGCGGGAGAGGACAAGAAGGACGCGGAGGGCTGCGGCAAAGGGGGCAGCGCCGGCTCGGACGGGGGCCCGGGAGCCGCCAGCCTCAGCCACAGCCGGATTAGCGTGAGCTGTGGCGGGATTAACGTGGAGGGCGGCCAGCACCCGGAGGGCGCGCCAGGCTCCAAGCCCATCTCCTCGGACTCGTCCTCCTGCAGCAGCAGCACCCCCGCCACCTCGTCCGCCTCGGTGCTGGGTTCCGGCCTGGTGGCCCCGGTCTCGCCCTACAAGCCAGGGCAGACTGTCTTCCCCCTGCCGCCGGCGGGCATGAGCTACCCGGGCACGCTGGCGGGCGCCTACGCCGGCTACCCGCCGCAGTTCCTGCCGCACGGGGTGGCACTGGACCCCACCAAGTCCGGCAGCCTGGTCGGGGCCCAGCTGGCCGCCGCTGGAAGCCTGGGCTGCAGCAAGCCGGCGGGATCGAGCCCGCTGGCCGGCGCCTCGCCGCCTTCCGTCATGACGGCCAGCCTGTGCCGCGACCCCTACTGCCTGAGCTACCACTGCGCCAGCCACCTGGCCGGCGCCGCCAGCGCCTCCTGCGCCCACGACCAGGCCCTCAAGTCCGGATACCCGCTGGTCTACCCCACGCACCCGCTGCACAGCGTCCACTCCTCCCTGACGGGGGCCACCCCGCCCTCGCTGGCCGGCCACCCCTTGTACCCCTATGGCTTCATGCTCCCCAACGACCCCCAGCCCCACATCTGCAACTGGGTGTCGGCCAACGGACCCTGCGACAAGCGCTTTGCCACCTCCGAGGAGCTGCTGAGCCACTTGCGGACCCACACTGCCTTCCCGGGCACCGATAAACTCCTCTCCAGCTACCCCAGCTCCTCCTCGCTGGCCAGCGCTGCCGCCGCGGCCATGGCCTGCCACATGCACATCCCCACCACGGGGGCGCCGGGCAGCCCCGGCACGCTGGCCCTCCGCAGTCCGCACCACGCCTTGGGACTGAGCAGCCGCTACCACCCCTACTCCAAGAGCCCTTTGCCCACCCCAGGTGCCCCGGTGCCAGTCCCTGCGGCCACGGGACCTTACTACTCCCCCTATGCACTGTACGGGCAGAGACTTACCACAGCCTCCGCTCTGGGCTACCAGTGAGTGTGCGGTGGGGGAAGGATTGCAAACGACCTGGGGGAGACAGGGGGTGGGGTGGGGAAGAAACCTTCCCACACTTTATACAAGCTGAAATCTGACTTTTTATAAAATAGTGTTCATTTGAGGACTGGATCCGTGAGCACTGTATTTATTTATGTTAGCTTCAAGCGGGACAATGAATCATAAAGTGCATTACTTAACTGAGCTCAATAGGTAAAAGTTGAACACCCATTGTAGAATATAAATAAAAAGGAAATAGAGGTCTTCTCTTTAATGTTACTTTAAAATTGCTATGATTGTATTGTACGTTCTTATTTAATGTCTCCTTGAAACAAAAAAAAGTTACATGCATGTTTGTTACTAAAAAACCAACTCGCAATTTGTCAATTATAACTTCAAATTGCAATTATTTTTACGGTGTATACAACTGAAAGAGAATTGGTATTTTTTTGTATGTAATCTGGAAGAAGGAAAAAAAAACAAAAAAAAAACACAATTCTATTCCAAAAACCTCATTTGCCTTATTTTGTTCTTTAAAAGGAACACTTAACTATTTTTAATTTTTAAGTCCACCCTGTAAAAGGGGGTAAGGTTTACGTCATGTACTAAAATAATAGACAATGTATCGCTTTAAAGATTAAAACTCCGTATATTTGATGTATTAAAAGCTTTTACTTTTTTTTTTTAAATACGCTTTGAGTCTGTTACAAACACAACTGGGGCTGGGTTGGAGAGGATTGCTAATTTCTCCTTAAGCGTTTATTCAATTTTAATTAAAATAAAAAAGCCCCAGCTTTATTATAACCTCCGGCTCTCTCTTAACAAAACAAAACAAAAACAGAGACGGTGCATGTTGAATTTTTTCTCCTTAACAGCTGTCTATGAATGAAACTAGAAAACTAAGGGACGGGTTGAGTGTGTTTTTCCTAGGTGTTTTAAGAAACCAGTTCTTGAATTATTGCTGATGTGAGTGGGGAAAGCCAGTCTTTAAAACATTTTTTTTTAAAAAGGGTCTAGGGAGGCTTTGGTTCTGAGATGGAAAATAGACTTAATTTGAAAAGCTTGTAAACTGCACAGAGAGAACGACCCGTCTCTTCCCCTCTAAGCACGACATGAAAAAATCAGAGCACTACTCTGTCTCAACCCTATTACTGTAGAATTGTCGCAGCGCAGGGCAAACGATTGTCCCGTTAAAATAACTAATCAGACACTTCCAGTGTCTTCCATTCTCTCCTCCAAGTGGTTTTTTTTTTTTAAGACAAAACCAAATCTCTCAAAGTAGAATAAACCTGCTATAAGTTCATATTAATTGAAGTGAAAAAAATAGAAAACGCTACTGCTGCATGCCCCAGCAAGGCTTGCATGGGCTGATGTAACTTTGCATCGTAAGTCTTTACCTAACCACCCGTTAAGACAAGCAGTTGTACGCAGTTCTTCTTCGTAAACTCCAGTACCATTGGAGAAGTAGAGAACAAACAAATGCAAACAGAACGATTAACGAATTTACATAGGATCTCTGCTTTTGCAGTCTCTTTCGCAGGGGTTTTGCGTGATACAGCCCCTATCCTCTCATTGATTTTCCTTCTACAACTCCCCTCTTCTGGCAGGGTGTCACTCTTCCCCCAGCTTGAACTGAACGTACTAGCAGAGGGAAAGAGTTACAAGCCGCGACTTTGGCTTGAAAAATTACTTATTTTTCTGCCTCCCCTTATATCCCCCACAATATAATTACTGCTCAAAGTTTCCCGTGGTGCCCAGCTGCTAATTAGCCCGATGCATTTACTCGAGATAATTAGTAGAAGTTAGAGTTAATGTATAAAGCGGAGAAAAGAAACAAGTTAAGGAAGTCTCCGCATTCACCCAGCCCTCTTTGCTGCCCGGCTTTGCCTCGTATGATGAGGGCTTTGGTACGTTTCTGTAGGAGAGAGACAAGATCTATACAGGGAAATGCCAAGACTCGCGGCGCTGGGCCAGTCTGTGGTTCTTTACAGCCGTCACTATGAAATAGGCACTAGAAACTCAACCTGCTTTAGTAAAAACGGGACTATTAAAAATAGGCCTGCTTTGGGGAATTTCAAACGCACTCTCCGTTGTGAAATGATGGGGGCAGGGCTATGTATGTTTCTTTTAAAGCCTAGGGTAATTACACGAAGTAATTTAAAAGCATAATGCCGTGCAGTGAAATTGACACAAGCGTAGCTAACACCCAAGAGAAGGAAAGGAATCCGTTGCTGGGGGCAGGGTTGTCACTGAGTTGGATTTACACAACAGAAAAAAAATAATTTGACCTTTTTATCTTCTGGTGCACCTTCATTGTAAGGGCACTCTCATGCTAATTCTACCAGAGTAGTTTAGTCACGGCTTTATTTTTAGCCACTACTTAATTTAGATTAAAAAAATATATTTCAGGCTCCCATCTGGATTTGGACAAAGTTTATCGCAGATTTACCACGATTAAAAAACAAACAAAACAAAACTGCCTTTTCTTTCTCTGTAGATACCTTGAATTTCTCTCTCACACACATTCCTACCACATACGATCTTTATATGATCGATCTAAAAATCTATAAACAAGTGTTTCTAAAGCTATTTTAACATGTCTTCTGGTTACAAAAGGTTAATTTTATTTTCGTGGATTTCAGCTCTATCAAAGTTACAAGCACGCTTAAAGCTGAAGCATTTTAGATGTAAAGTATTACAACTAACCTTTCCAATTGTTTTATTTATCACCATTTTGCTCCGAACCTGTTCTTGGTATTATTGAAAATTGAAATCGCTAGTTTTATTTCCATGGAGATGGTAAGGGGGTGTTAAATATTTGACCTGGCAAGCGTCGCCTAGGATTTTGATATTAAGCTAGGAAATGTGCTTTTTTCTAATAGACACCGACTTAGGGGCATTAATCTTTTTAGGTAAAAGGGTTGCATTTGGTATTTCCCCTCCCTGTTCTTGCTAACTGGATGGGTTGTGGAGTTGACAGCAGCCGCTGGTCCATGCCACCGAACTAAAATAATTTCACAGTGGAAAACCAGCTCGAGAGGACAAGCAACAGAAAGGCAAGACTCATCAAAAGCCCAGCCTCCGATCAATCTGACCAGAGTCAGACATACATTAATTTAAATTAAACAATTTGGTCTTCCTCGCAAATCTTTTCTGAACATTAAAGATAAACTTATGTAATATTTAAATCACCTCTGGTCGGATGCTAAGTACAACAGAAGAACCAAAATACAAATTAATGATTTTCCTTCCACTCCTGAAGGGTTACGCTGCCTGCCACTTCAACACAATCCTTCTGATAACAAGCATGCCTGGGAAAAGGAGGGTGGGAAAAGGAGGGTTCCGTTTGTTCTAGCTATGTAATTAAGCCAGCTTTATAAAACAATAGAACAGCACAAGCCACAGTCAGCAAAGTGGTACATAGACTATATTTGAGCCTATATATGCGCATACATCCACGCAACATACACCTCAGTTTGCTTTTCTGTCGTTCGTATAGAAAGAAATGTTTTGGAACTCAAATATAAGGCTGCATCTATAACGACTGGATTTTCGTTGTATGCAAGTAATAGGCGACCACATTTTCTGAGAGGAGATCTGTCTGAACTACTTTTCACATAGCATACAAAGACTCAGGCAGTGTGGTACCAGGTCTGAGACCCTTTCCTTCCTCCAGGGTTTGAGTAAACTGTCCACGTTTAGAATCGGAGAAAGCCACCCAGGTAGAAGAAACGCCCAACTTTCAGGGCTCAAGAAAAAGACGCATCTGAAGAAAGTAACTGATCAAACTTCGTATTTTTAATGTACGAAAGACGGAGAGAAAAGCCTGTATTAAAGGTGACTGTGAACGTGCTATTTAGTTTATTTGGATTCAGTCCTTTATTTCTTTAAGTTAGAAAAAACAGTGACGTTATCAGCATCAAAACTTCTGTCCATGTGTGTTTTTTTTAAATGTGGATAATTTTAAACATTTATAAAGTTGAAATGACACACACGTTTCTGTTCTTTGTGTAACATCCAGTGTTGAGATTCTGACTGTCCAGCATTACCGCAGACAAGACGATCACTCATGAATGGGAGGTGTTTAATTCTTGCTAAATATCCCTCACAGCTCAGTCCCAGAAAGTTAAGGCCAGATGGCTCAGGATTTTTTTTTAAACTTAAAAAAAAAAAAAAAAAAAAAAGCTCTTGCAATGAAATGTGGAGGTGTCAGGGGGAAAGTATAAGAAACCTTTCTGCGTTCGACTCTCCCTCGACTACTTTGACAACAGAATCAGAGAGAGAAACAAATTCGGGAAAGCGGAGAGATTTGGGCTTTAAACACAGAAATTAAAAAAAATCTCAGTAATACCTGGGCGTTTTCACATAGAAACCGCTCAGGTATTGATGGGGCGGCGGGGAGGGGCTTTCGGGTGCCTGTGCTTGGCTGGTTTTTGTTTTTAACTGAAACAAACAATAATCCACAGAGACGGTGTTCTTTCTTCATGTCTTAAGTCCATCAACTCTCCTCCCCCCACAGTGAAAAAGGTAAATCCATTTTAGTTTTGAACAGTGTAGAAATCCTGGTGTGTATTTCCCCCACCCCCTTCTATCTCCAAATGAATTTGAGACAACCTGACAATGCTGTCATCTGTCTTCAATGTCACATCAAGGCAAGAAATAATGATAACAGAGCAGCAGAAAGACGCACACTGAAACCTCGAAGATATAAAAAAAGCCTCGAAACAGCTTGAAAGAGAAGAAAATTAGACTAACCTCGGGATACTGCACTAAGAATCTTTATTATTATTTTTTAAATAAAACAACTGTATTTCGTCTTCGGTGTTTTATTCTGTGCAAAGTCTAGTTGGTTGATCAAAAATACTTCTGTGAAAATAATAATTCAATGAACGAGCCCATTCACTAGATCCAAAGTATTACAAAAAAACCAAAGAAAAAACATGATGATTCAAGTCCGGTTTGCAGTTAATCATCAAGGTTTTTTCATCTCTTTAAAGCGTAACCTAGATTGTGCCACATTCAATACCGACCCTCAGGTGAGACATTTAAAGACAGACATTTTACAGGTACACATCTATGGGGAAAAGATATGAGTTTGTTTCTTTGGTGTGTATATTGGGGGTGGGGGTGAGGGGTCGGTCGGGTCTGAACTACCTGCTTCTCCTGCCGCCAGGCGGCGTTGCTGAGTCCCTCAACAAAAGAGAAAAAGAGCAAAGCCAACTTATTTTGCTTTGAAGAGCTGCCACCCATTAAGTTTTTAACCTTTCTTCCCTCCCCCACCGCCAAGGTTTAGCCTGGAACCGACTCTGCGAGGCTCACTGCTTCCAATTTTTAACAGGGAGGAAAACGAACATTCCATTAGCGTTCACAGACACCTAAGGACGCAAGTCCTGCTCCCTGATAAAAATCTCTTGTTTGGGACAGAAGGAATCTTTGATCTAATCCAAAGGGAAGTATTGCAGTATAAATGGATTTAGCCAGATAAAAACAGATAGGTCGGACTAAATAAAAAACATGTTGCTGTTAATCACACTTGTAATCTCATCCACTCTGAAGGGTAAATAAATTGCAGTTATATCAAAAACAATTGGCCCTACATGTGTTCATAACAGATGGGATCTTATCAGAGTTTAACTGTAATAAATTCTGACTTCTGGAAATTGTAATCTTTAGTCGATGTTAGATGATGTCTCTCTTTTTTTAAACTGTAATAACTGGCTGCAAACTTTTGTGAGCAACTATGAAAGTTTTAAAGACCAGCGCTATAACACAAGCCTTTCTTATGTTTCCTCCAGAAAGGCAGCTGTTTTAAAGGTGAAGTGGAAAGGCTTCAGAAAATTAAAATATAGAGACGAAAATGCTGGCGTTAGGGAGACAAAATGATTGATTCCCCCCTCCCTAATCTTCGTTATAAAGACCACGGAGGTCAGTGATAACAGCCGTAAAAATACATGTAAAAGATCCAACAATGTGTACAGGAAGTCATGGCAAACGACAGGACTTGCTTTACAAAAAAACCCCAAAAAACTCAGCCAGCGGGGAAAACTACGTTCTAACTTCAGATTAATCCTTCTGCGATCCAGATCACCAAATTAAAACATTAATTTGAATAATTACCGAATGAATAAAATTATAAATTGTACACACACACACAAACACACACTGTGGACTAATTATGTCCACTCTCTTGGCTCCCCGATGCTGTTTATCAAGTTTGCGAGATAAATGCTTGTAAATCCATTGTATTTCCATAAATCCTCAAGCCGCTCCTTCTTCGGCCAATGCTTTTGCAACATTAATTGATTTTATTACACTTTCCGAAGTCGCTGTATATAACACCCCGGAGAGCTTGCGTTGGAAGTATTATTCTTTTGTTTTCCGTCGTCGTATGAAACCTGTGAAGCAGAACTCCTAGCGCTACAGTAGACTGGTTTTTTCCTACCGCGATCTTCCTGGAGAATGCGAGCTGTAATTTGCAGGTTTCTAATAATCCAGACTGTTTTTTTTTTTAACAGAATTTCATAGTTGGTGAAAAATGACTATAAATCTAAACACAAGAAGACACTTTCCCAATTGTTAATGGGGAGGGAGGAAGAAAGAATGAAAATGCGATTTGGTGTTACGATCAGATTCCAGAAACGTTCAGTTTGTGGTTGATTTACGTTACTGAATGGACAATAATCATTTTAGGGAAGGCATACTGGTATAAGGAGATGTTTAATTCAATTTTAAACCTACATCCTCTGAAAGCTCCTCGTACCTCTTTCCTGTCACAGTCATCTAAACAAGATTGAGCGCAACTGTATTTAGGTGGATTTAGAATTTTATGTCACTTTCCAAACCTACTCATTTTTTAGTTCCTTTAGACTGCAGCCCATCAAGATTTAAATGATCGATAATTATTTAGCTGTGGTTTTGCTTGTCTTTAAAGATGTCACTAGTGTGTTACACATATTTCACAGAAGTATATGCAATGTTGTGTAGCTAAACCAATTCACTCTCAGCAAAAAGGAACCCGTGGTCAGTTAAAAAGGGACCCTAACAAGCAAGAGGCGCCTTTAACCCCAAAAGATGTCTTTCATGTCCAAGACATTTGCATGCAGAGGGGTTTCTTTCAGACCTAACTATTAAGGTTTCTCCCTGATAGGAGTTTTGTACGGATTAACTTCAAGATATTTCAGTGCAGCACGAGACACATAAAGTGAATAGGAAAAATTACTGTATATCATAGGAAAGACATGTAGGATTTGCTATTTATAAACAGGTCAGAATAGCTACCTATAAATACGAATAAAGCTATAATCTGCTTTATATTACATACAGTGTTTATATTAATATATACCGTGTGTGTGTGTGTGTGTGTGTATACACACACATAGTATACATTATACAGCTGGTTATTTGTGTGTTTTTTTTAAGCAACACGCATGAAAATCCCTGGCAATTGCCAGTCATGTGGGATTTTTTTGGAAAAAAATAAAAAATAAAAGAGCATTAGCAGTTTGTGCCCCTCCTTGTGATATATCCCCTGGTGCCAAATGCAGGGCTCCTGTACAATGTAATATACACAGCGGCGGGGAGAGGCGTTGGGGGAACGCTCCGTATTTAACTTCATTGTTCACCAGCGAGAGTGGAAGCTATAACTCATCCCTCCGGAGTGAAAAGCAATCTATTCCCCACTGCCCTTTCACTGGGGACCGCACTCTGCAGTTCTCCAGTCTAGAATTAACCCTTTTTTGCTTCTGATTTTTGGACTCTTGCTGGCCTTCACTGCGCTGCTGCTGGTACCCGCTACAATTTGTTGATGCCTAGTTGGCTCCACTTATGGGGTGGGTCATGGGCAGCAAGGAAGAGGTTAAAAAAGGTTTCTCACTTCTTTTCCCTTTCCCTTGTTTCAGTGGAATGGGGAAACAGACAGCTAGTTTGCATCTGAATTCTTTCATAGCCAAGAGCAGAAGTCTCCCTCTGGGCTCTGGTTAGTTAGGGCTAGAAAGGTAAGCTGTCGTTTTAAGAAGGGTGGGAGGGAGGAATTTTCTGCGAATGTGGCCTGGCAGATCAGCTGTTTTGAACAGAAGATCAAGACAGGGGTCCTGTATTGGGGAAGTGCCTGGCTCTGAATAACTGCTTTAGAAGTTATAATTTCGGAGGAGATTAGGTTTGGATGGGAAAGGTGGTTCAGAACTGAAGGTGCGAGCTTGGGACTTGGGAGATGACTTCAATACCCTGCTATTCCATAGACTTCCTTTGAGATATTGGGGCACATCACCTCAGATGGCGTAAATTGGTATAGATCCACTGAAGACAACAGCAGTTTACACCAGCGGAAGACTTTGGTGTCTCAGGGCAAGTCTACACTACAAAATTAAGTCTACCAAAGTTATGTTGATGTACAGCCACTCTACTAATTAAATTGCTTTTGCATGTCTACACTATGCTCCTTGTGTCGGCCGTATGCACCCTCATGAGCAGCGCTTGCACCAATTTAATTATCAGGGTGGGGCACTGTGGGACGGCTTCTGAAAGGCAGCAACAGGTGACATAAGTAACACAGTGTCTACACTGACACGGTATCGACCTAACTGCTATATCTCTTGTGGAGGTCGAATTATTAAGCCTATGTTCTGGGCAAATTACATCGGTTGGAACTACATTTTAGTGTAGATACTTACAGAGTTAGGTTGAGGCAAGCTGCCTTACTTCGACCTAACTCTGTAGTGTAGAGCAGGGCTTAGTTTCTCCATTGGTAAAATGGGGATTATTAGGATGGTGTTAGAATAAATACAGTAAAGACTGGGAGGGGTTTTGATTCTATGGTAATAGATGCCCTATATGTATTTATCTATTTTAAATACTGACGTACACATACACATAGAATTACTATTGGTGACAAGAAAATTTTCTCTAGATGTCCAAGAGCTTCATTTAAAAAAAAAAATCAGCTTTTCAATCAAGGTAATAAGTATTGGAACACTACATTTTTATAACAAAGGCAATCAGTGGTGCAGTGCCAACCAATGGGCACAGTGTAGTTCCCATCCTGAAGTCTTTACTGATATCCATGTGAGTTTTGCTTGTTCAAGTGTTCAGTGAGGTCTTCAGGACTGACCTCCAAGTAGACACTGAGTATGCAATTGACCTTATGGGAAACTTATGATGAAAGTCACTTCCCCAACTGGAAGGCAAGTTGTAGCCAAGCCCTTCCACAGCTGCTGTTCCTGTGGACAGGAGTCATAACTGCTTTCTTTCTATGCTCTCTATGCAGGCCTTCTCAGCCCCTGGATCTACCTAAGTGCAGATACAAAGGCTCCATCTCCTAGCCTATTCCTCTTGCTCCTATCTGTACTGGCACATTTGGCTGGAAGCACAGCTAGCTCTGACCCCTATAATATAATAAATAATAGGAGATAGACCTATCTCCTAGAACTAGAAGGGACCCTGAGTCCAGCCCCCTGCCTTCACTAGCAAGACCAAGTACTAATTTTTACCCAAGATCCCTAAGTGGCCCCCTCAAGGGTTGAACTCACAATCCTGAGTTTAGCAGGGCAATGCTCAAACCACTGAGCTATCCCTCCCCCGTTTGTTGGTAGGGTACTATAGAGGGTTCTGCAGCACAGAGCTCAAGTTCACCCAGGATTGCTGTATAGCTGTTCAAAAATTTTCGTTCTGGAGAAGGCAGAAAATGGTTTTTCTAAACTAATAGAATTTTTTGCAAAAAAAGTAAATTTTTATATTTTTGGATTTTACTTGAACAAACACTGCATTTCTTCATTTTTGTTGAACTTCTTTCCCCACATAGAAAAAATAATTTCCCAACAGGTTCTAGTCACCAAGCATCTCTGCTTGTGGCTCTCTCTAGGAGTGTTTATAGTTTTTGTTTATGCCTCCCCTCCCCCCCATTTTAAAATAAACAAAACCATACCCAAGCACTGTTACTGTGTTCCTAACAAATACAAACTGCACCAACAGTCAGGAATGTATCCAAGATGCTACAATGAGTGTCAAACAAGTTAAATTTAAATGTTTCAACTGCAGGGTCTTTTTGTCTTGAATATATTACAGCAGGGGTATCAAACATATTTTGTGACAAGGACTGAGTTACATTTTTAATTATGGTCTGCAGGCTGGATCTACAAAGTAAGGGTAAAATGTTACGCTTGATCAAAAGTGGATATCCCACGGACAGCAATATGAAGTTTGCATTGATTGAGAGAGGAATATGGACTAGATGAAGCAACCAACAATGTACTTAACAGAGTCACTGTTGCATTCAGCGGGAGAATATACACACACAGTTAAGAGACTTTAAATTACTGAAAACCCGGCCCTTCAGAATACCATCATTAGGTTTTAGCGTTAGTATCTATTGTAGATGAATTAAAGCAGTTTATATCTGAGGGCTTGTCTATTCATAATGTTTATGTCACTATCTATAACGGTTTCTAAACCAATCCCCTAGTGTGGATGCAGTTACATCGCAAAAAGGTGTTTATAATCAGATATTTTATTCCCATTAGGGAAGGGACCCATATGCTGATATAACTGTTCACACTAGGGATTATACCAATTTAGCTATTTCACCAAAATTACCCCCCTTAACCAAAATAGCTAAATCTGTACAAAAATTGTGAGTATATCAGGCCTAAGTTGTTTCAGACTAAACCAGTACTACATCACTTCACATTCAGATGGTCAGGGGCGGCTCTAGACATTTCGCCGCCCCAAGGAGGGCGGCATGCCACGGGGGACGCTCTACCGGTCACTAGGAGGGCGGCAGGCGGTTCCAGTGGACCTCCTGCAAGCGTGCCTGCGGAGGGTCCGCTGGTCCCGCGGCTTTGGTGGACCTCTCTCAGGCACGCCTGCGGGAGGTCCACCGGAGCTGCCTGCCGCCCTCCTGGTGACTGGCAGAGCGCCCCCCGAGGCATGCGCCCCAAGCACGTGCTTGGCGTGCTGGGGCCTGGAGCCGCCCATACAGATGGTTTATCTTTGCAACCCTCAGAGCCAAAAACTTAGTGTGAATCCTGGTCATATTGAAATCTGTCACTGACCTTTATGGGTCCAGGATTTTACCCTTACTTAGAAAAAAGAAGAAAAGCTTACATTGTTTAGAATCAGAATTTGTAATGATAACTAGATAGACATCTACTTGTTGGTTGTTTATTTCATGGACTTTTGATGGGGATGAGTTGCCTGAAGTGGTATTTTAAAATCTGACTAGGTCTCTGAGTTTCTGGGAGCAAACCATTCTAGCTGCTGCTTCTTGCCTGGAGACCAGGGGAGTTCTGATATTATCTTGGAGAAAGTGATGGTTAGCAGTCCAGGATAGTAGCTTGCTTCTGGTTTTCCCATGCCCACTTACAGAGATTACCTATGAAAAACAGAGGGCTGAAAGTGTGAAGAGGTGTGTTTGGGTCACTGCATCAGAAATGTTGTCAAACATGGACGTTCAAGTCTCTCAGGGTAATAAGCGTCAGGAACTTAATCAACATGAGTCAGCATCTCAATCAGCTCTTCTAGGATACCTCCCAAAGTAAAGGTATATAGAGAAGCAGAATAGACAAGTCCAATGTGCACAAATTTGTAGTAGAGAGAGATTCCTTCAAATGACATTGTCTTGAGGTGGTGTCTCTTGCATCTGAGGCTGGATTGGAATGGGATGGCTGCTCTCTCTCCATCCTTATCTTCTATGGATCTAAATCTGCTGTCTGAGGAGCCGCCTGGGAGCACAAGATGAGCTAAAATCAGAACTGCAATATCATCCAATCAGGTTTCACTGACAGAGGCCAGGCTGGTGGCCTCTTTTGTGATGAGGTGATCGATGATAAAGAGCTTCTTAACAACTGATCTTGCATTAATCAGCTAGAGCTTGAGGTTCTGGCATTTGCCTTCACCAGTTATAAGAGTTTGTAGAATGGCTGCTACATGGTTGATTTGATCAGCCACTGGTGTCTAGAAATCAGCATTCTGGGGAGCTGATCTGCACTTCCTATGAGTGCTTCTTTCAGATAAGAATTGGGTTGGGTAGGAGAATGTGTTAGTTGCAGCTGCTGGAGAAGGTCTAATCATGAACCAGTGGGCCAGGGTAACAAGTGTGCAACTATCATGGATGATGTGCTAGGAGAAGAGGTAAATCTGGCAGAGTTCAACTGATATGAAGAAGGACATTAGGCACAGACATTAGGTTGTTGGCAGTGCAGGCAGACGGGGTTTGAATCTAGCAGGAGGGTATGGTGTCTACTCTGTTCCTTCCTAGGTGAGTAACCGTGGACAGTGTTTCTTTCTCTGCTGGAGCAAAGTTATTTCTTATTTTAAAGGTTGTAGCTATTGTGATTGTCATTTGGTTGTTGAAGCTGCTCTCACCCTATGTCATTTGTTGCCAAGAAGGAAGGAGGACAGACGTGAAATTACAGACCAGCCTTCTAAGCTCTCATCAGGGTCCAGGTCCTGGTTGTTTCCATGTTTTACTTGTTCTGTGACTGGAGATTGGATGTGTATCTGTAACTCACACCCCAGGATGCACTATGTGCCTGACTGCAATAGGGAGCACTGTACTGCCAAACATATATATTGTGGCTTGGAGTGGCTTCCATGCTTACCTCCTCCTATGAAGGGATGAGTCTATAATGACTTCTAGTCATCTGTTAAGAACCTGAGCGTACTGCGCAATGGGATTGGCACATTGTTTGGCTGTGGTACATGTTTCACTGCACTGGTGAGAGCATTACAATCCATGTCTTTATATCATAGCCACCCATGCCATTTATTTTTGGCTTGCCTGACTGTTGCTATATGCATTTCAGGACAGCAATGGTGCAGGCCAATACAGCAGGAATTTAGATCCAGCCCCCTCCTCCACACCCCTAGCAGCTCCACTGTGGCCAGGAGGCAGGATGCACAGCAGACAATTAAGCAGTACGTAGGGCCACAAGGACCACTGCTATGCAGCTCCTCTCATACATGGAGGGGGAATGTTAGTGCTGGGACAACATGGGTGAGGATTCCTTCCTCCTACTTTCCCTGGAGCAGCCCAACACTACACAGGTTGGTAATTGGGCTCTGTGCTGGACTACAAGATTTGGTGTTCAATCTAGGCTGGTGTTCCTTCTGCTGCGCC
This sequence comes from Chelonoidis abingdonii, assembly GCF_003597395.2. Classification (NCBI taxonomy): domain Eukaryota; kingdom Metazoa; phylum Chordata; order Testudines; family Testudinidae; genus Chelonoidis; species Chelonoidis abingdonii. Next base: position 2,716,172 of record NC_133783.1, on the reverse strand, counting down.
CACTGAGCTCACTGTAAAACAACCCACTCAACTGTATTTCAACAGTTAACCCACTTCTGACCATGACTTCTACTACCACCATGCTTTTCTTGGGTTGTGTTGGCTCTGCAAACCACAAAGTATGCATGTGTTTTGTTAACACTCAACATACCTAGTGTTTTTATCTGACATCACTTTTTTGAAGAACCTACTCTCACATAAGTGCTTGTCTCATGTTATCTATGTTTCTGTGGTCCACAGACAACACTGGACATGTTGTCCACAGGCTCAGCAGAACTGTATTCACATTTAACTGAGACAGAGTAAACAGCCTATTTAAAATTTGAGACAGAAAGTTGTGCAGTCTATGCAGAATTAGACAGCCATCATGTTTCACCCCAGAGATGGCTACACTTCAGTGGCGGACGATGTGTGTGTACGTACATGTAATTATTTTTACATAACCTCCCCGCCCCAGGTATTCAGGGCACTGCAGAATGAGAATATAAACCATACGAAAAATATCAGTGAAGGGAAACAAATCCTCTAAACTGTAAACAAGTAAAACAAATAGTGAAGGGAAGAAATGAAGGGTTCTACTCATGAAGGACAACAGTGCTAATAATGGAAGACACCTCTGACAAATACCTTTTCTCTTCTGTATCTATAGCTTGTCATCCTGGTGAAGTATTAGAATAAATATAAGTTATCATTATGGGTATAGATCAATGTCCATTATATCCAAATATAAACACACACACTCTAGTCTAGACCACAAACTTGAATACTATGGGGGAGGAGGGGGAAGTTTTCCTCCTCATAGGTTTTATAACAATTACTGCATCATAACTTAACAAACATCTATTATGTCATTGTCTGTTAAATGCTATACTCCTTTGCCCAGCATTATCCAAATCTTTTTGTATCCCACATTAAAATATTTCATACATATTTCAACAAGGATTTTTTTTTTGATTCAGTTTGTAATATTTTAATAATTCTGGAAAAAAAATAAATTGTGTGGACTTGTAGGAAAAAAATGAATATTTTTCTTTCCAGAATGCTTAAAACCATCACTCTAACAGCATGTGAGTACATATAATTCCGAATGTGAAGTCATAACCATAACCTCAGTCATTACCTGGGACCTCCAGAGCTAAAGCATGAGTCTCTACACCTTGATTTAAATTCCCTAGCAAGTAGCTATAGCAGACTTCTAACCCACAATCGGCCAGACGCAGAGGGGGACACATACCACGATGTGGCATATGTGGCCACCTGTGTGGCATATCCATATCTACCTGAAGACAAGTTAAAGACTGGCTAGAGACTAGTCTATATAATAGTTTAAAACTTATTTTCAGAGGATCTGAACTGCATGTGCTCATAACCTCCAAAAATCAGTTCAGCTTTGGTGGTTGTATTAATACAGGTTCATTCCTAAAAGGAATACTGTATGAGGGTGCATGGGACACAACTTCTGTGCCCGTATTCTGGGACCTCCCAAAACAAGATCCTCTGTCTGGAGTGACACACTGGCTTTCTGGAGTGAGGCCCAGGGATGTGGTTTGCAATAGCAAATCTAGGATTTTGCAATGGGGAACTGCTGAGTGGGGGGGCCAATATAATGACAGATTAGTTACATTTTTATGGAAGACTGTGAACTGCATGGTAATAAACATTTCAAGCAAGCAATAATCCAAAGAACTACATGTTTTTCCTTAAAAAAACCCCAACAACAAATTCTGCAAATCACAAACAAATCAGTTAGAATGAAAACAAATGAAAACAAAACATATTGAGAATTTCCGTTCTGAAATGAAAAGCCATCCTAGCAAACTAGAAATTTTATCTTAGTAAAACAAAACAAACAAAATCCCACCTAAAGCCAACCAAATTTTAAAATGTCAACTAAAAGAACAACTCTACCAACTAACAATTTCCTTTTTAAAATGAAAAACCATACTGCAAAGCTGCAAATAGTCAAAGTCATGTAGGCTCCAAATTAAAATTTCGTGTTTGAAGGGAGAGGCAATTCAGTTCTTTATAATGAGCATTTTGTTTGCAAGAGGAAAAGGGAATCACAACAGTTTAACCAAACAAAATTTAACAATCTATGGATAGATCTGTGACAGAGTTTTCAGAACATACTATTTAAAAAGTTTTTAATATCAAAGAACATTCTCCAGAAAAAGCTTACTTTTCCTTGTCAAACACTGGTCTTCTGGAATTCTTTGCTTGAAATCCACAGTGTTTGGAAGCGCTGCTACTCCTGTGTAGTTAAGGCCAGGGGAAGACAGCAAGTGAGCCAAGTTTTCAACTGCCCTCTCCACATCTTCAGGCTGGTTTCCTGTTCCCAGTCCTTCTGAGATTTGAAGAAAGAGGGTCACATCCCTATCCCCAAATTCCTCCATACATAGTTAGTTGACATTTGTCTACATTGACATTTATGGCCAAGATTTTAAAAAAAAGGAGCCTAAACTTAGGCTTCTAAATACTTATTTTGGCTTCTATAGCCCCACTTCTACAAGAATTCATACACCTGAGTAACTTTAATCACATAGATAGTTCCAGTTCAATGGGGTTACTTGTAGAAGTAAAGTTATTCACATGCTTAAGTGTTTATGGAATCACGATTTCTATAAGTGAACTGATTTTCAAAATGCTGAACCCATTTAAGAGCGTAAATCAGCCTACATTTAGGCTCCTATTTAAAAAAAAAATTGTGGCCTTGATTTGTCATCCAGAGAAAGTCTTCAGAATTAATTATCATTAACGTAACTAAGTTCACACCTCCCAGACACCTGCTGTTTCAGGCTCTTTGCAGTCAGGCTGTATGTCTACACCCCAAACTTGCATGGGTTTAACTCAACTGGGTTTTGAAATTCATTTAACAGGTGCATACACTAAATTGGTTTACAGGTGGTTTATATCCATTTAGTTTAATTGGGCAGTTCTCTGGAGACAGGACTTGGTAGGGGAACAGGCTGTAGAGGGGTCATATGGAGCTCAGAGGGGACAAGCTACTGGGATAGAACAAGCGTAAGGAGTCTGAAGGAGACCAGGTCTTCCCGCTTTCTACTGCACATTGACTAGGGGAACACTGACAGCAGAAGTAGAGAGATAGTCTTCCTGTTCTCAGCATCAACACCACAGTAATCCCTGGTATCCTGGAGGAGTCAGTGCCCAGTCTTGGAGAGAGTGGCTCACACACAGAGGGAAATGTGTTTTTCAATTGGTGGTTTGTGACCCGTTGGGAAAAAGGGGCGGTGAGGTACCGATAATTTTATTACAGTAACTCTGAAGAAAAATCTCATTCCCCTTACTCTTTAAGGTCAAGCATTTTTTGTCAGTCCCCCAAAACACACACATACAAATTATATAGTCTTAGTGCTATCCTCCATACATTTTTAACTCTTACTTCTATAGTTGAAAAAGTTTTTGACTTTGAGTAAGAGTCCCCAATCTGAAAAGGTTTGGAAACACTGTAACAGAAAATCCAAGGCAATGACTTGAATGTTATTATTAAAAATGTATATATAAATGTAAGACAGAATATTAATCCCCTGAAGCCCCAGTCACTGTCCAGGTCCCACCAGTAGGACCTAGCCATATAGTTTGAGAAAAGCTAACGTACACGAGTGTCAATCAGGAACAATAGAAGTATGCCAGGTTGAAGTTAATAGCATTATCTCAGTGTAAAGAGAACCAGACCCTGGTGTTCCCCCACCCCCAGCACTTACCTGGATTTCTGTAGTGCTCAAGCTTTCTGTAGTTTATATTGAAACCAGGCCAATATAGTTACACAGCTATGGATAGTATGGTACCTACATACATACATTATATAATAGATTCAAATAGCTCTGGTGTATGACATATGACACACATTTAAAAAAAAAATCTAATTACATATTTACCTGAGGGACTGCAAATCTGAAGCAGAGAAAGCATCTCATTTGCTCAGTTTTGTATTTTAACCTGGAAAGCCAGAAGAGCTCCAAAGAGGAGCTGCTCATCCCTCTTGGGTGTGTATGTTTTAAAAAGAGCTTTTTATTGGATTTTGATGTAATGTATAAGATCTATATATGGATGTAAATTTAGTGCTGGGGCCCTGGGATGCAGATGTCTGTTAAGTGACAGCATAGGTACAGAAAGGGCAGCAGCAGTGCTAACCTCCCCATGCTGCCCAATCAGGAGATAAAGAACCTGGTTTGCAAGAATCGCTGTTAGGGTTAAGGAGGCAGTTCAATCTTTATGACCAATTCAGTGGCTGGTCTTGCTGCTGAGAATGTCAGCAGAAGCCAGTTCATGCTCAATGTGGTGGAACGGTGAGCACCTAGCCATCAGGTGATGGCACCTTTCAGTCACTATTGACCTGAGCAGATTTGGTTACTTGGAAAACATGGGCTCTGATCAAGCCCCAGGGTCTGTGCATGGAAGGTCTTCTTCGTACAGGCTGCCCATGTAGGTGCCTCTGCAGCATTGTTCCCAGCAACTACACTGAGAGCCCTCTTTGGGATCAGGGATTTGCATGTGGGGAACGGGTGGGCAGTGGACAGCACTGGGTGGAAATGCGTCCTGTGTATTGCTGCCCTCACCAACCCCAAAGTGAATCATTTGAGGGTGTATTAATGTTCCCACAGAGCCCCTCTGTGTTGTGGAATTCTCCTCCCCACTCTACAGTGATCCCAAAGGCAGCAGTGAGTGTCGAGGTGTGTCTCCCTAGTAGCAGGGCTTCAATACAGGTGGCCCTGAAGCAGGTGACGGATACTTGGAGGCACCAAAAGCCATGCAGTCATCAGCATGGGTTATACTAGCCACCAGCAGAACTCTGAGAGATCCATGTGTGCTGAGTGCCGAACACCTGCTCATTTCACAGGTTGGGGAAGGCAAAATCCGATGCCCAATGGAGTAAGAGGATGGAAAAGTTAATGATGTGGGAGCCTCATAGAATTTTCTTCTCCCCTGATTCCTCTTTCAGGTTTCTCTACTTGGGAGAGAGGGGGGACATCTACCGCATGGAAATGGAATTTTAAAACAAACTGTGAATAGAAAAAAAATATTAAAGGAGTGGTACAAAGAGCTGCAAAAGGCAGAAAATCAAAAGTTTAAACCAGTTCATAGGGACACTCTCTTATTGCTAGTGAGTGGATGGGGGTTAATTAACCACTGGTGTCAATGAGATTTACACAAGTGATTGGCCCATGTACTGGTGAGAGAAAAGGTCTCTCTGGCCTAGATCCTGTGCTAGTGTAATAGCTTCATTGCTTCGGTGGCGATATGCTGATCTATACTAGCTGATGCTCTGGCCCTCTGCCTTTAGTTAAGGCTATTGGATCTATTCTTCCCCTCATATTTTGAACTGTTTGTGTTTATTTGTTGATCTCATACTGCACTTTAATTTTTAGGCTGCTGTTTTATTTTTTAAAGTAATTGCTAGAGCCAACAACAGGGATAAATGATAGAAATGTCATAGTGGAAGTCCTAGATGTTTAAGGTTCTTGAGAGAGTATCTATGGCAGGTCCAGGAAAATACAAGGGACAAACACAAATATTTAGACCATAAGAACATACAAATGGAGATACTGGGTCAGACCAAGGATCCATCTAGCCTAGTATTCTATCTTCCAACAGTGGCTAGTGCCAGATGCTTCTGAGGGAATGAATAGGGCAATTTATCAACTGATCCATCCCCTGTTGTCCAGTCCCAGCTTCTGGCAGTCAGAGGTTTAAGGACACTCAGAGCATGGGGTTGCATCCCTGACCATCTTGGCTAATAGCCATCAATGTATCTATCTTCTATGAACTTATCTAATTATTTTTGAACCCAGTTATACTTTTGGCCTTCACAACATCCCCTGACAATGAATTGCACAGGGTTGACTATGCACTGTATGAAGAAGTACTTACATTTATTTTAAACATGCTGCCTACTCATTTAATTGGATGAGTCCTGATTCATGTGTTACATGAAGGGGTAAATAGAACTTACTTATTTACTTTCTCCACACCATTTATGATTTTATAGCCCTCTATCCTATCTGTCTCCCCCGCCATCATCTCTTTTCTGTGCTGAACAGTCCCAGACTTTTTTCATGTCTCCTCATCTGGAAGCTGTTCCATAACCTACTAGTTTTTGGCACCTTTCTCTGTACTTTATTCAATTCTACACTATCTTTTTGAGATAGAATGTCCAGGAATGTACACAGTATTCAAGGTGTGGACATACCATGGATTTATCTAGTGACAGTGTGCTATTTTCCTGTCTTAATATCTATCCCTTTCCTAATGGTTCCTACCAGTTTTTTTTTTGACTGCCACTGCACATTGAGTGGATGGTTTCAAAGATAGTCACAATGACTCCAAAGAAAGACTTTATATTTAAAAGGGCTTCATTTTATTTTTTTCTGTGATGAAAAATACCCTATCAAAGATTAAAAAAATAAAAGGCAAATTTTTCCTCTCATGGTTTTATGTCTGAACTTGATAGAGTGCTGTCACACCAACAACTGCCTGTCTGTTCGGCAAAGGAAAAATAACCACAGTTCTTCTCCTGTCTGTAGTACTTTATCTACAAGTGACACTGAACACAAAATATGAAGGCTCTGTGGCTCATTGAGCTCTGGAAACCAGTGCTTTGCAAAAAGTAAGTAAATAAATAGGAGCTGAGAGAGAGCTATGCATACACTGTGAACAAGGGTGATCCTTTTACTTCTGTCAGCTGCATTCAGTAACAACAACAAGGTCAGGTATACACATGCAGGGGTAGACCGAGTTTGTCTACAAACACAGTTGCACTGGTTTAAGAAAAGGTGTGATTTTAAAACCAATTAAGTCCGATGTAGCCCCATGTTCACATTCTATTTAGATTGAAACAAAGCTATTTTGGTTTGTCTTAAATTGATTATGAACAGGTTTAAGCTAAAATTAACTAAAACTGCTTTAAATCAAAATAAAGGAGTCCACAATAGGGTTTGTACTACTACTTCAACTAAACTGGTTTAACTCAACTGGTGCAAGTTTGTGTATAGGCAAGACTGGAGTCACTCTTCAGTGGTTTCTTTTTGAAAGAAGATGATCCTGGGGAGTTATTCATCGCTTTACATCCTCTTCTATTCAATATATAAATAGTAATGCAGTAAAGTTAGTGAGCAGGTGTCGGACTCTGTGGATATGCCTATCCAATAATCCAAGGTGTAATTTTGGCGTGTATATATATATCCCCAAACTAGCTCAGCTAAAGTAGTGAAGCCACAGCAGTAAGAGTGAGCTGCTCAACTACATACCCAGGTTCCTGGGTGCGCTTGCACAGCCCGTGCCGAAATCTATCATGCTGCAGCTTCACTGTTATCCAAGCTAGCTAGATTAAAGCTAGCATGGCTATGCCTACCTGTGCTGCAGTCATACACCCCTGACTGCAATGTAGACATACTCTAAGTAGACAGACAAGGTGGGCGAGGTAATATATTTTATTGGACCAACTTCTGTTCGTGAGAGAGACAAGCTTTTGAGCGTACACAGGGCTCTTCTTCAGGTCCTAACCCGGAGTATGCAGGTGACCCCAGCTCTATATTGTCATCTCGCCCAAACCAGCCCGTGCAGTTGATAATTTACACAGAGTCCAAGTGAGATCTCAACCCTTCTGCATTAGGCATTGGATGGAGATCACCAACTCATTGAAGAAAGCATCCAATGAGTTTTGCATGGGCTAACAACTTTATTTTACTACTGAGCTTGGCTGATATGAACAGACATCTAGAGGCTCTATCCATTCATGAACCATCGAGTCCCTGGTAAAGCAGTTTTATCATTTAATATAATTCTAATATTGGTTTCCAGTATAAATATTATTTCAATATGGGTTTTTAAGTTGATAAACCACTTCCACTCAGTATGGAACTGTTTTATCATAGTGGAAAAGTAGATGGCAGTGCTATTAATGATAATGCTATAGTTATATATTTTCAGTATGTCCAGCATGCTGAATTTAACAGAATTATCGTGAGGGTAGAACTTCACTGAAATGAAAAACATCAAGATGTAACTTTCAGTTTGAAACTACTCCCCCCTGCATGTTGGAACAGCTTCTTGAGTGACATACATGGTCAATTATCTGAAGATAATGATTAATGTTACTGCAATGAGGTGCCAGTAATTTTACACTATTTAGAGAATTTAAGTTTGAAGCCAAACTAAAGGTCAGTTACCAAAGGACTGAGGGGATTTCACGGATTTTTCTGTTTACAGGGAGTAGAATATTAATGCAGCTAGTGTTAGTTATTGACTCTAAATAAACGGGTCGAGAAATCAAAGGTTGGCTAAGGGTCAGGCTTTTGTCATTTTTGCTATATTCCTAGAGGGCCTCTTCTCTCAAGTAGCACCTCATACAGAATGAACAAAAATGAGGGGTTTAGTCAATTAAGTTTGTTTAAATAACATTAGTGGGCATAAGGCTGAATGATTTTGGAAAGTGTTATCCTAGTGTTCAGAGACCTGCTGCTTAGGCAGCCGGCCAAAAACCTATCTCCATGGATTCGCAACAATCAAGGCCTTGACAAGTTTTATGTTCAAAGAAAACCAGTTAGTCAATTAGCTGTTAAGGACTTCAAAACATCTTTTTGTTAGTATGACACCGATTTAAAAGATAAAAGCCTCAGTAAAGCCTTTCAATAGTTTTCAATCCTTTCCCCAAACTCTTCTGATGTGGGAGGGTGGGGGCAGGGAAAAAAGCCCTGCTAAAACAGAGCATAATGGCTGACCAGTTGCCAATCACTTAGGGTAACTCTTCCATTAGTAAGTGGTACATATTCTCTAAAATACAAAGAAGGTTTCAATGGCTTTTACAGTTTCAGACTCCAGTTGCTTCTTTAATTGGATGACTCAATTTAATTTTGAATTAAGTAAAAGAAAAAGTATTACATTTTCCTACATGCCAACTTTGGCAGAAAGCAAGCAAGCAATGTACTGTTCATATTGTTTTAGGTGACACATTAAGAGTTAGATTCTTCTTGCAGCGTTGCAGTTCAGAACATCAAAATTCTAGAATACTCTACTTTGTGCATTTAAAGGGCTCGACCACAGTCTCTGCACTACTGGGAAAACAACAAGCGAATGAGCTACATTTGCTCTTTGCAAAGACCATTTTTGAGCTTTGTTAAGGCGGAAGCTGAGCAATGACCTGTCTCAGTATTTTTCCATGTTACCTAGTTAGTTCTGCCAAAAGTTATTGAACACAATGCAGAAAACTAACTACAGGGTGAAATTCTGTGCCCAAACTATATTATACAGAGGTCAGAGTCAAGGACCATAATGCTTGGCATCTATCACTACCGCTTCCTACTGTCTTTCAACCTTCAAAGCACCCATAGGCCTGATTATCAGAGGTGTTCACATCACAATCCAACTGCAATGCCTGGATACTACAATGATGAATGCATTGAAGATAACATCTACAGATCTGCACCCCCCACCCTCCCAGCCTCTCTTCTTCATCACTTATCTACTTCAGCTCTCCCTCAACAACCATATGAATAGAAGGGCGTTGCAGCATACTTTGAAAGTCAACAGATTTGGGCTATTTCTTACCATGTGGACAGTGAATTCCAAATTCCAGGGCCCATCACAGAAGACACCGTGCCAAGAACTCCTGCTTATGAACAGGACTGAACTTCAGGTTGACAGGTCAGACTTAGAACCAGTTAGTGACAAATTTGGCCATGGTGCAACTCTGCTGACATCAATGAATTTGTGACTGGTCTGAAATTGAGTCCTGGGGGCAAATCCTGTTCTTTCTCCATAAGGCCCGGATTGGGGAAAGCATCTGTATTCAGGACAAGCATGCACTTATTTGTTTTCCTGAGTGTGGGAAGAAAACAAGGGACTGACCCAATGCTCATTGGATACAATGGGAATATTTATTTTGACTTCAGTAGGTTTTACCTCAGGCCCCCAGTGTAGTTCCACTGTGTAAGCTGAGGTACAATCTGTGTGTGTGATGCCAGCACAGGATAGGTATGTGCAAAGACTGTTTGGGGGCAGAGTGGGGGCAGACCAGCATGGAGCGAAGCTACAAAATTATGCATTGTTTAGATCCTTCAGTCCTTCCCTCCCCACGGAGAGATGGAGGGTGTTAAGTCTATGGGGCCTACACCAGCCATTAGATTGAAGTAGTCTCTCTCTCTCCAGAACTCTGCTACCAGGCAATCGTCTACAGGGAGGATCCTGGCATCTACCCCTGCTACTTGTTTTGGGCACCTTAATGTGTAAATTAAATTACCTGTCATTGGTGGGTGGGTTGCTAATTTTCATATTTTTAATGGAATCACTGGGGAATTTAGTACAATGAAGTTGTGTTTAAAGGTGCTGCCTGGCTAAAAGAACAAGCTTTTGTTTTGTTTAATTTCCAAGTTATAAACCTCATAAATCTGTGAAACAGAGGTAGTAAAATTTCAGCTAGCAGCAGAGGAATACTGTATTGCCAAGTGTTTCTTTGGGAGGTGCAGTTTCATGTGTGTTTGAACAGGTAAGTTCTTCTCTTTTTCAGCATTTTAATCATCATCAGTGAAAATTAAAATGCATCCATACCTCAGGTTATCTTCAAGAAAATGTTTTCCTTGACTCATAGCTGGTCAATAAATACAACAAAACTTTCACAAACATGTTATTCAAAATTTGTCTCTCTTTTACTTGATATTTCAATATCAAAAAATAATCAGAATTTAAAAAGTTGAAACACTTTGACCAACTCTGTAGGGGTTAAGCTCTGAAAAAATAAAGGGTGGTGGAGTGGAGGCCCGCTATGATGTACATGCAAACCACTTCACGCTATGGGCCAACACCCTGCTAACACAGTTCCCAAATGCTCAGATGGAAGGGAGGTGAGCCCCATGCAGCAGCATCTTCCCCTCCTTCCTATCCCACAGAAGTTCCTTCAGGTGAATTGCATACATTTGGTGCTCTGTGGATAGGGAGGTACATGGCTGGGCTGAGAGAAGGCCAGGCTGCAGGAAAGCTGTTAGAGACTGGATTCTTCACTGCTATGGGCCCTGTGTAGTTATTCATAGTTGTGCAAAGTAAGGTTAACACACTCTTTAAAAAATAAGAATAAAAAAATTCTTCACTCACTCAGGGTTTGTCCAGACTAGGGAAAGTGACCAAGTGTGTGACAACCTGACCTTTCCCTAGCTTAGATGTAGGTTAACATATTTTACCTTGACTTTAGCTGGTTGAAGATGACACTAGACTCCTGCCTAGCTAAATTGAGGTGAAAGGTGTTAACCTGCATCTAAGATGTGGGGAAGATCCTGGTTAGTTAACATGTGATAGCTAACCTCAACCACTTTTCCTAGTCTGGATAATCTCACGTGGTATCTTTTTATACTCACTTTGCACAAGTGTAAGAGGTGGCACAGATACAATCAATCCCTCACATGTGGTATTAGCCCCTGGCAAACCGTGAAAAACCTAGAGACTTAATGCTGACCCTGTATTTCTGGAAAGTGGTCCAAGACACTGCACTGATGAGTGCATTAACAGTGCTTAGACTGAGACAGAACTAATGCAGTTCAGATAAAGGGGTACAAACTTATGCTTAAGAAATGGTTAAACAACATTAGGGTTGTGAAACAAACTGGTAAATGGAAGGACTTTTAGCCATGAACTATACTCTGAGCTAAACTGAGAGGTAATATAAATCATGGTGTATGTTGAACATCATAAGTCAGCGTGGGTATAACCTCCTGCTGAAGGGGGTTTTGGGTTGTAGCAGGGAAGGCAGCCAACAATAGGAAAGTTTAAGAAAGTGTAAGCAGACTCTGGGCTGATTTATTATTGTGAGATTGACTGAAAATGTGAATTTCAGGTCAGGCACCGGATCCAGTTTGAATCTACCTCCAGTTATGATGTAGGCTCAGCGAAAAGCCAGGTGAAGTGAAACAGCTATTATAATTTGTTAAGTACTGAAAAGCTGCTCAGTGCTAAACAATGGACAACAATACAGACAGTTCATGCCCTATTAGAGGATGTCTAGTGTCCACAGGCCTTAATCAGGACTGGAGCTCTGCTAGACTGTAGAAATAAGAAGACAAGTATGGCTGATTTTCAAACACGACTAATGATTTTGGGGTGCCTAAGTTGAGATACCGAAAAAAGGGTCTGATTTTTAGAAAGTTCTGAGCATGAACCCTCTGAGTATCAGGCCCCTCTAAGGTGCCTCAAATTGGGTGCCGTGCTCCAAAATGGAGGCATCCACCATCACTGGCCCCTTTAGAAAATTGTGGCCATTGTCTTTGCCTGGGTACATTTGGAAATCCTTGGACACATTGAGTTTCACTTTGAGTGTTGCGGCCAAACTGAGCCTAGGTTCAACTCTGTGCAACCCCCATTAACTTCATTTGGAGTTTCATGAACCCTCCAAGTTTTTCAGAGCCCCAAAGCAAAAAACTCTGAGGTGGCCAGAGAGATGGGCAGAGGAGTTGAGGAGATAGATGGAGCTGAGGCAAAGTAAATCCACTTTTTAATTCATTGTGACTCAATTCAATTCCCTTTGACCTCACTGGGATTTTTCCCATGCACTTTAATGGCAGTTGGATGAGGCCTTTTTATGAATAAGGAATGGAACACTTATTTTAACATGTGGGAAAAGCATTCTAAGCATATGACTGACTAAGCAATTGAACAAGATACATAGCGCATGTGCCTAATTTTAAGCATATGAGTATTCCCATTAACATTAAACATGCTGAACTGGGGCCTAATTGATGATCACTTTCAATTCTCTAATGCAGCCACAAGGTCAGAAAAGCACCATGAACTGACAAATGTAATATGTTTTTATATTTATACTATAAAAAAAAAAACAACAGCTCATATAGTTGAGTGAATGCAAAAAATTCCTTCCAATGAATCAGACCACCCTCTAGCTAAGATTCTTTTCTCACTGCCATTGGGGAGTGTCATTCCTCTGATGACAGAGGGGTTACTCTACATTTGCAGGGTGGAAGCGAGAGCCAAATTCAGTCCTTTGCATGCAAAATTTCAGCACAGAACAGAATTTGAAGGCCAATTACCGTCCTCTCTCCTCCTCCCCTTAAAATGGGGTTTATAATGAAAACGTGGACACAATCTTCACCATTACTACATGCTGTTATTGTTAACAGACTCCTCTTTCTTTGTAATTTACACAGATGTGCTCTGATGGTATAGGTTGTTATACATACCATTCCTATACTTATAGAGCAGCAAATACATTCTTTTTAAAGTATGCCTCTGATAAATTTTATTCAAATGTAAAAGGTAATAGGCAGAAAATGTAGTTTGCTTACAAGTTTCCTTTATGGCTGTTTGACTGTCACTTCTCTGCAGATTTATGATAATCATTCTTGCAACAAAAACGTTTACTTCACTGTTTAAATAATAAGGTAATTTGTTACAGCTAATTACTCAAGTGCTTCCTTAATCTCAATTAAAAGATTCAGGCTGATTTTCTATATTTCTGCAGCAGTATGTTCCAGAAGATCTTGTTAATGTATTCCCAATCACATATTTGTTAAGGAATGCATGGTCCATGCAAAACTGAAATGCTAAAATACATAGCTGCAATCTTAAACAATGATTTATTGTGACATGGGATGTGGGACATTTCCACAGCTTTTGTGATTGCAGTAATGAAGCTGTAAACCAAATAGCATGAAATGAAGCAAGGCTTTACAATTTAATCAGCTCGTAAACAGATCTACTGCATCAAGCAAATGACATTATTATCCATCCGAAGTAAATCATGCTAATCTCAGGAGATAAAATCAACATCATTAATGGTCACATGTCATATTCATCAACACTAAACCATCCCTTTTGACAGATTAATCCTAACTATAGCTCCCACGATGTATGGTAATAGGGCTTGGAGCATACATTTCATTCAGCAGTAGGGCTAACCAGCACTCTTAGTCTGCTATTACAAATAATTTTTTTATTGATTTACATATTTTAAAATGCATTTAAGGTGAGGTACCATTAAACATCCTGTCACTATTACATATTTCTCCTTCACATTCTCAGACAGTATTAATATAAACTGGAAGCCAAACATTGTAGGCCTTACAAATACTTTGTTTATCATGCTGTTAGGAGTAATTAAAGATTTCTGCCTTTTTTCCCCCACTCAGCAATGGAAATACACACCCCTTTTTTACAGGATTTAGTGAATAATCAATATTGCCATTTTAATTTAGTATTTGCAATGTGGAAATGCTGGGGGCCTCAATCATGGATCAGGGTCCCATTGTGCTAGGGCTTATTGCCCATATCTGCTTAATATAGAAGAAAGAACATGCTGAGAAAGAACATGCCTATGCCCTTATGACATTCTCTCAATATTGAAGCTCACTGTGTCCTAAAGAACTATTGTATATTTCTGCTCACTCTTCAGTTCTTGCGTATTGCATATTTGCTTCCAATACAAAATATATTTATTTATCATGAGACTGACCCTGTATGAATGCTTTTGAAAAGTGTCCACTATTCAAAATGTCACTTTCCTGGAACAGGCACTGAATTATATTGACAGGCACATTATCAAGGGCTGCTGACTGACAGAATGAATGACTGTGGCTACATGCCGCATTGCCAGTCATTGACTGAGTGAGTGCAAAAATTATCTACAACCTTTGTAGATCTAAAGCAGTCTGAACTAAGCCTAGGAAAGAAGATATATGCAAGAGATTTACTAGTGCAGCATTTATCAACTTAGTACAAACATCTCAACTATTACCCAAACTTCTTCACTAATGTAGTAATTCATTAATGGTTTATTCTCTCCTGAGACCAACAATTTTTTTAGACATTCTCTTTATGCAATTATTAATACCATGTTTATTTAAAATATGTATTTATATTTTACTAATGAAATGTCTGAGGTACAATTTTTAAAAGAACCACAGCCTTATGCAACTGTTGTTAAGCAAACGGACACTAAGACATCCGGAAAAAAAAGTATGAGGGCAAGGCAAAAGCCTGATATCAAATTTACAGACCAAATAGTGTTGACACAGGCTAATCAGTGAATTTGGTTAAAAGAGAAGGCAACATCCCCTCTGGATTGTGCTGATGCTTTAACAGAGTAAACGAAATATAAATGTGTATCATTTATTTGCTAAAATGATTTATTGCATGGACCGTTTTTTTTTTTTTAATAGACATAATGGTAGCCTGAAAAGCTACACCACAAAGATTTTTTCCCTTTGTAAAATCTCATCTATCAATTAGACAAATTAATAAAATGTTGCAGTAAGTACATTAATTTCAAAGCTTAAAAAGTACCAGGATCAAGTTTACTGGAATCCACTGAACTCAAAAAGATTGTATGACTTAGATCGGGGTAGGCAACCTATGGCACGCGTGCCGAAGGCAGCGCGCAAACTGATTTTTAATGGCACTCACACTGCCCGGGTCCTGGCCACCAGTCCGGGGGGCTCTGCATTTTAATTTAGTTTTAAATAAAGCTTCTTAAATATTTTAAAAACCTTATTTACTTTAGATACAACAATAGTTTAGTTATATATTATAGACATAGAAAAAGACCTTCTAAACACGTTAAAATGTATTACGTGCATGCAAAACCTTAAATTAGAGTGAATAAATGAAGACTTGGCATACCACTTCTGAAACGTTGCTGACCCCTGACTTAGATTGTCATAGTACTTTGAGATTCCTTAAAAGTTTATTTTTTCTCTGTTGTGTGCTTGATACACAGCGGTCCTCTGCACCCAGGCTAGAGTTATCATGTTTTCCCCTAGTATTCCCTCTTCATGTCACTTCCACTTTGAGACCATTATTGTCTTTTGACTGGATGGGTATGCCTACGGAGCTCATCAAGGTTGAGTCTTAATTGGCCCAGGAGATCACTGCTGGACAATAAAATCCTCTCCTCCATTAAGTAATCACACTGTCATGGCAATTTTTATTATTACTTATTTGTATTAGGGTAGCATATCAGATGTCTCAAGTGAGATCAGAGCCCCATTGTTCTAGGTGTTGTATAAACACATAGTAAGATATAGCCCCTGCCCAAAACATCCTATAATCCAAATAGATGAGACAGACAAGAAAAACATTATCCCCATTTTACAGATGGAAAACTGTAGGCACAGAGATTCAGTAATTTGCCCGAGGGCACACAGGAACTCTGTGGTAGAGCCAGGAATTGACCCCAAATTGGAGTCCCAATCCAGTGCTTTAACTGCAAGATCATCTCCCAACCCAAGGAGCAAGAGATTGCTACAAGCTACCCAGCTCAGGCTGTCAGTATTACAATGTAAAGAATTAACACTAAGCCAGCATACTGGCTCATTCATCTACATTTTGCATTTTGACATTTGGACACGAAATCAAATGCTACTTTTTTCCTACTTGTGAGTATGATGCTTTTGATTTTCACAAATGTATGAACACACATGCAGATGGTTACAAAATAGCACCTTGGTCTCATTTTAAACTGCTGTTTTCAAATTACAAAATATTGTGGCTAAAATCTGACAGGGTGGTTAAAAATATAGGTTCTTAGTAATAACTTTGTATTAGGTATGCAGTGACTCTTTCCCACACTGACCTTTGAAAAGATCATGATTTGTTTTTGTAAGTATCCAAATTTCACCTGGGCCAAATTTCAGATCTATCCAAATCATCATCATCATCATCCCTAACCCAGTGCCATTGACAGCCCCATCTTTGCTACTCTGTTGGAATACAGCCCTAGCTGGCCAGATGAGAATTCCTTAGGGAGCTGTCAACTGGCAAAGCCAGCTCCTGTGTTAGCCACCACACCCATCCTATTGTAGGGCCTGGAATAGATCATAACTGGGGTACTCCAAATCTCAGCTAGGTCCCTGATTGACCTTAACCAGTTGGCAAAGTTTAGAGAAGCCCCTAAATTGCCCCAACACACATTCGACCCAGCACAAAACAGCATACGAAATCAGGGAGCTGTAACTGGATCCCTGATGTCCTGTCCCACTCATTTGCACTAAAAGTGGGGGATGTCACCAATATTGTCACCCGAGTGTCAATTCCAAAATAAAATTATGCAGGCAGGTTCTGTTGTAACTAGGCAATTTGAGATGAATGGAAACCTTTGACTGAAGTAAGCTAGATTTTGTTCCATGGCTAACAGACAGTAGGAATGTTTCTAATCACTCATTTTAACTCTGTGCCTTTAAGCATATGGATTAGGACAGGGGTAGGCAACCTACGGCACACGTGCCGAAGGCAGCACATGAGCTGATTTTCAGTGGCACTCCCACTGCCTGGGTCCTAGCCACGAGTCTGGAGGGCTCTGCATTTTAATTTAATTTTAAATGAAGCTTCTTAAACATTTTAAATACCTTATTTACTTTACATACAACAATAGTTTAGTTATATATTATAGATTTATAGAAAGAGACCTTCTGAAAATGTTAGAATGTATTACTGGCACGCGAAACCTTAAATTAGAGTGAATAAATAAAGACTTGACACACTGCTTCTGAAAAGTTGCCGACCCCTGGATTAGGAGAATGGTGGCTTTTGCAAGAATAAAGAGACATAATTCCATGGAACAAACTAACACCTAGCAATAAAGCATAAAGCAATAAAGTAGCCATTCTTTTTTCCTCACCAAGGAAAAACTTTTCAATCAACGCATAAAGAAAAAAATTATGAAAAAAACCAAAAAACATCTTCTTAGACTCAGGACTGGCTCCAGGGTTTTTGCCACCCCAAGCAGCAGGGGAAAAAATAGCCTCAATCGGCAGCAGTTCCACCGTGCCACCTTCTTCTTTGGCGGCAATTTGGCAGCAGGTCCTTCCCTCCGAGAGGGACCAAGGGACCCGCCGCTGAATTGCTGCCAAAGAGCCCGACATGCTGCCCCTTCCCCTTGGCCGCCCCAAGCACCTGCTTGCTGAGCTGGTGCCTGGAGCTGGCCCTGCTTAGACTTGTGCATAAAAGGATTTGGAAGTGAAACCTAACAGAAGCCATGGTTTACCTGTAGTACAATTCCGCATCATCTGTAGACTTTTTAGCAAGAGATTTCTTAAATATATCATTAATTTAGTGATAACATTATAAAGAGAACTAGTGACTCTATTTGTTTTCCTTTTGAGATATAGCTATAATAGGAAGCCAGGCATGATTTTAATAAGTCATGATACTATTCTATCAGTTGAAGGAGCTATAGAGAGAACCCATGTAGATAACTTGCTGGAGCCTCAAAATGATCTTTGTATCTTGACATGATTTATCATTTTATTCCTCAAAAATGAAAAGATGTGATTTAAAATGTCATGCTTTGGTTGCATGAGCCAGATTCCTGTAATCAATCATCCAAAATAAACTGCATTATTTAGGAGCTATTTGAAGGGAGACAAGTCAAAAACATGATTAAAAAAAACATGGCCAAAAAATTGCTAGGGGAAAAAAAAAAAAAAAAAAAAAAAAGAGGGTTTAGCATATAAAGCATCTGAATATTTTACAGATAAATGTTGATTGTTGTTGTGTGTTTACGGCAATTTTATAAAATAAATCAGTCCATGAGCACAGGCTGCAAAACAAAGTGTTTATACACACTACTAACATCAGTCTAACAGCTGACTATTAAGTAAAGGCACCACTAAAATAGCATGGTAATCATCTTTCACAATCCCAGGCAAAGAGATGATATGGGGGGCTTGCAATAAGACAGGAAGGGTTTGACTGAGCACTGTATAGACATTTGCCCTTGTGCAGATTGACCATAACCCATGACCAGATCAGAATGGTAGCACTTTACCCCCACTGTTGACAGATGTAAAGGATGACACCATGTGCCAAGTAATAAAGAATCAGCCTTCAAATCTCTCACTTGTAGCTTGTCAATTTGGATTTGGCCCAGGTTTGTAAAGACTAATGACAAAAATGGTTGCCATCTGAGCTAGTGGCCAGCGGGTGTTGGTGGTCTCAGCCTTGCTATTTGGCTCAACTTGGAGTCTAGAAATGCCTTTAAAAGGTCAGTGTAAAAGATACAGGGTGAAGCAATAATTAAACTACATGTCATATTAGTGGCATGACATACAGCACTCAGATATATGCTATGGGAACATGAGATACACACAGAGTCTGCTCTTGGTTACACTACTAAATTGGTGCAAGACAGTAAGTGGTAAAGTATGGAGCTTGACCCAATTAGGTACTCCGTGGGGTGGCAATAGTAGTAAAATTTTCACAGATTCGGAGATTCCCAGGCCAGAAGGAACCATAGTGATACTCTAGTCTGATACGTGTCTAACACAGGCCATAGAACTTCCCCCAAACAATTTCTAGAGCAGATCTTTTAGAAAAGAATCCAATCTTGAATTAAAAATGGTCAGGGATGGAGAATCCACCATGATCATTGGTAAATTGTTTTGTTGGTTAAATACTCTTACTGTTAAAATGTACTCCTAGTTTTCAGTCTGCATTTGTGTAGCTTCAACTTCCAGCCATTGGATCATGTCATATCTTTCTCTGCTAGACTGAAGAGCACATTAGTAAATAGTTTTCCCCATTTACGTACTTATAGACTGTAATCAACCCTTAACCTTAACTGACAAATTAAACAGCAATAAGTCATCTGGACCAGATGGTATTCACCCAAGAGTTCTGAAGGAACTCAAATATGAAATGGCAGAAATACCAACTGTGGTATGTAACCTATCATTTAGATCAGCTTTTGTACCAAATGACTGGAGGATAGCTAATGTGATGCAAATTTTTAAAATGGGCTCCAGAGGTGATCCCAGCAATTACAGCCAAGTAAGCTTAACTTTAGTACCAGGCTGGTTGAAACTATAGTAAAGAACAGAATTGTGAGATGAACATGATTTGTTGAGGAAGAGTCAACATGGTTTTTGTAAAGGGAAATCATGCCTCGCCAATCTACTAGAATTCTTTGAGGGGGGTCAACAAGCACGTGGACAAGGGGTATCTGGGGGATCCAATGGATATAGCATACTTAGACTTTCAGAAAGCCTGTGACAAGATCCCTCACCAAAAGCTCTTAAGCAAAGTAAGTTATCATGGAATAAGAGGGAAGGTCCTTTCATGGATCAGTAACTGGTTAAAAATAGGAAACAAAGGTTAGGAATAAATGGTCAGTTTTCAAAATGGATAGAGATAAATAGTGGTGCCCCTCAGGGATCTGTGCTGGGGCCATTATTGTTCAACATATCCATAATTGATATGGAAAAAGGGGTAAACAGTAGGTGGCAAATTTTGCAGATGATACAAAACTACCTAAGATAGATAAGTCCAAAGCAGACTGCGAAGAGTTACAAGAGAGCTTACAAAACTGGGTGACTTGGCAACAAATTGTCCATAAATGAAAAAAGTCACACACATTGGAAAACATAATCCCAACAGTACATACAAAATGAGTAGTAACAGCTAATTTAGACCCATGAAGAAATATCTTGGAATCATTGTGGATAGTTCCCTGAAAACATCCACTTAATGTGCAGCGGCAGTCAAAAAAACCCTAACAGAACATTGGGAATCTTTAGGAAAGCAATAGCTAAGACAGAAAATATCATATTGCCTCTATTTAAATCCACCTTGAATACTGTGTGCAGATCTGGTCATCCCATCTCAAAAAAGATTTATTGGAACTGGAAGAGGTATGTAAACAGGTAACCGCTTCCATTTGAGGAGAGATTGAAATGAATGAAAAGACACCAAATGGAATTAATAGGTAACAGGTTTAAAATGAACAGAAGGAAGTACTTCTTCACACAATGCACAGTCAACCTGTGGAACTTTGTCAGAGGATGTTGTGAAAGCTAAAACTATAACAGGGTTCATAAAAGAACCTGATAAGTTCATGAAGGATAGGTCCATCAGTGGCTATTAGACAGGATGGGCAGGGATGCTGTCCCTAGCCTCTGTTTGCCAGAAGCTGGGAAATGGGCGACAGGGAATGGATTGCTTGGTGATTACCTGTTCTGTTCATTCTCTCTGGGGCACCTGGCATTGGCATTTCAGGATACTGGACTAGATGGACCATTCATCTGACCCAGTATGGCCATTCTTATGTTTTCTAATCCTTTAATCATTCTTGTGTCTTTTCTCTTAACCCTCTTCAATTTTTCAACATCCTTCCTGAATTGTGATCACCAGAACTGCACGCAGTACTCCAGCAGCAGTTGTACCAGTGCCAAATACAGAGTTAAAATAACCTGTCTACTCCTACTTGAAATTCCCTTGTTTATGTGCACAAAGATTGCATGAGCCCTTTTAGCCATAGCATCACACTGGAAGTTCATGTGCAGCTGATGATCCGCCAAACCCCCCAAATTTCTTCAGAGTCACAGCTTCCCAGGATAGTATGTGCATTGTTCCTAGATGTATACATTTATACAGCTGGATGTAAGTGCTAAGGAATATAGGTACCCAGGAAATAGAAGAGACGAGAGTAGCTGAAAGCTCCTGCTAGTTGCTTTTCCTAATATGCTACCCCTTTCTGGCCATTTAGCATGTACATTACATTAAATTTACCTGCCCACTGAGTGTCCAGTTGGTACAAGCTGCCTGCTTTAGTGATTTACACTACTTATCTAACCAGCATACATCAATGTGTAATTGGCACCACCACTGTTTGTGTCACTGCTGAACTGAATCCTGATTTGCAACTTATACCTCCATTTACATCACTGCAGAATTCAGATCCTCTATATTAGAGAGATATCAGAGAAAAGTTCATTATGCATGATAGCAAGGTGAATGCTCAACTAAATCTGCAAGTTAAAATCTTATAAGAAAACAAGGAAACATTCCTTTATGCTCATTAAGGTCCAAGTCAACAAGTAGAATTTATGTGGGCTGTTATTCAGCAAAATTGTATTAGCCACTCTTTCTTGTGTTCTATCATCTACACTTAATAATGACATAAGAGAGAAGTGCCATATCTAATCTTTCAGCTTTAGATTTCTCTGGGTATAAATGAGGAAAACTAAGTCAAGCAGAAGAGAAATATCTACCTTTTGTAAAAACCACATTACAATAAAAACACTTTACATGACACAAATGCTCATTGTGGCATTGTGCACTTCTAAGTTCTCTATGTCAAAGGAGCAGCAGATTCCCCATGCGACACTGGGGTTGTCATACTTAATTTGAGTTGTGAGTGAAAAAGATACACACTCAGATCCAGCACTCCCTGAGACCAATGGGAATTGAATTGGACCCTTTGTGACTTGTGGTTCTATTAATCTTTACTGCCATAAGCTAAATTAATTTTTGCATTTTTATTTTTAAAATAAATAGGTAGGTTTTTGGGGGTTGGGGATTGTTGTGTTTTTTTTCCCCTGTAATTCTATGCCAACTACTCTCAAAACCAATAACAAGAAAATTCAAGTTTCTCAACTCATTCTAGCTTCATAAATAAAAAAAGAGGATTAATAATTCCTTTACCCCACACAGATGTGTGTACGTCAGGAACACTCTCCCTTTATTTATGAGTGAAATGGGTTATGAGTCTCTAAACTTTATTTTGCTTTAACATGGAGATGTGGGATGGGAAAGGCTGAGAATCACTGACGTCTATAGATGATTAAGCCATAGGAAATTAAATGTAGCAATCCTACAAGGAAATAGTTCAGGGACTTACAAAGACAAGGCCCAGGCTCACTATTTTAAAGTGAGGTTCTCCTCCAAAAAGTGTTTGTCAAAATGGCACCTTCTTACCTGTTAGTTCTTTTCCTGTGTATCAGATTGGTTCACATTAGTGTCTGGAGTAAGTTTACTTTTTTTCTCAGTGCTCCAGTGCCAAACAGCTGTGGATAGTGAGCTTGATTTTTTGAGGTCTGACATAATCAAGAGCATCATCAACTAAGTTCCAGTGGCAAGACCGTGTTTGGTTCTTCTGACACAGCACAAGGCGGTGGTCACTCACTCACTCACGCCCGTCACCCCAATCGGGGTATGGGCCACCAGCCACAGATCTCCAGAGTCCTCTATCCTGGGCCATTCGCTTTAGCTGGTTCCAGGGATAGCCCATTTTTTTGCTATCAGCCTGAAGGTCACGTCGCCAGGTATTTCTTGGACGGCCTCTTTTCCGCTTGCCTTGGGGGTTCCACCGCAGTGCCTGTCTGGTGATGTTAGTTGGCTGCTTGCGTAGTCTATGTCCTATCCAACTCCACCTTCTCCTTCTGATTTCTTCCTCTGCTGGGAGTTGACGGGTCCTCTCCAAGAGGTGGATGTTACTGATGGTGTCTGGCCAGCGGATCTGGAGAATCCTTCTGAGGCAGCTATTAATGAAGGTCTGGATCTTCCTGGTGGTTGTTTTGGTTGTCCTCCAGGTTTCAGCTCCATACAGTAGGACTGATTTCACATTGGAGTTGAACAGTCGAATTTTTATTGCCAAAGACAGCTCTCTGGAGCTCCAGATGTTCTTGAGCTGTAAGAAGGCTGCTCTTGCCTTACCAATCCTTACTTTGATGTCTGCGTCTGTGCCACCCTGCTGGTCAATGATGCTACCTAGGTAGGTGAAGGACTGCACTTCTTCCAAGGGGCTTCCATTCAGTGTGACTGGGTCGTTGCTGATGGAATTAATCCTAAGGATCTTGGTCTTGTCCTTGTGAATGTTGAGGCCAACCTGTGATGACGTGGCTGCCACAGTGTTGGTCTTCTCTTGCATCTGCTCTTTACTGTGCGAAAGGAGTGCAAGATCGTCAGCAAAGTCCAGGTCATCAAGCTGGGTCCACAGCGTCCACTGGATTCCATTCCTACGCTCGTAAGTGGATGTCTTCATAATCCAATCGATGACGAGGAGAAAGAGAAGTGGTGACAACAAGCATCCTTGTCTGACTCCAGTTTGCACCTGGAAGCTGTTAGTGAGCTGCCCTCCATGGATCACTCTACAGTGTATACCGTCATATGAGTTCTTGATCAAGTTGACCACCTTTGCTGGGATGCCGTAGTGCCGAAGGAGCTTCCAGAGGGTCTCTCGATCCACGCTATCGAACACTTTCTCATAGTCAACAAAGTTGATGTACAACGCGGTGGTACTGGATGGTAAAAGGGAGAAGGCTCCTAAACTCTTTCCATCTGCACAGGAGCCATCAAAATGTGGCTGAGGAATGGAGTCATTTCTTCCTGCTAGCTCCAATTCCTGAGGCTGGGGCTATGGTACCGGCCTGTCTTTTCACCAGCCAGGAGAGCTGCCAAGCATGGAAGTGAACAGTACATATTGCATTGATCAAATGATGGCTAAAAGCACTATCCAGACCAGAGCCCAACCCAGAAAGAGCCCTGTTTGGTTGGAGATCCTATTGTGAATTTGCAGGGTTGACATGTAGAACAAACATCCTTTTCCTATTAAATGGAGCAAACTTAAAGCCACCGAGACACAATATACATACAGCTCCACAATGCCATTTTTAATGTCTTGTTTCAGAGAGAGAGAGAGAGAGAAAAAAAACATGCTTTAATGGGAGCATATAAGCTAGTGAGTTGGGCTTGATTGCAGAATTCTCCAGGGTGCTGAGACATTATTTTTAGGTGATAAATCTGAGGAACTGTCCCAGATTGAGGTGTCAGAAGAAGAGGTTTTGGAACAAATTGATAAATTGAACAGTAACAAGTCACCAGGACCAGATGATATTCACCCAAAAGTTATGAGAGAGATCAAATACAAAATTGTGGAACTAGTTACTGTGGTATGTAACCTATTGCTTAAATCAGCCCCTCTGTCATATGACTGGAGGATACCTAATATGACAGAGTCTTTTAAAAAAAGACTCCTGAGACAATTCTGGGCATTACAGGATGGTTAGCCTAACTTCAGCACTGGGCAGTTTGGTTGAAACTGTAGTAAAGAACAGAATTATCAGACAGATGAACATAACATGTTGGGGAAGAGTCAACATGGCTTTTGTAAAGAGAAATCATACCTCATCAATCTATTAGAAATCTTTGAGGGTGTGGACAATGGTGATCCAGTTGATATAATGTACTTGGACTTTCAGAAAATCTTTGACAAGGTCCCATAATGAAGAATCTTAAGCAAAGTAAGTGGTCATGGGATAAGAGGGAAAGTCCTTTTATGGATCAGTAACTAGTTAAAAGATAGGAAACAAAGGGTAGGAATAAATGGTCAGTTTTCACAATGGAGAGTAGCAGATAGTGGAGCCCTTCACGGATCTGTACTGGAACCTGTGCTAGTCTTATGGGTCAACAGTGTAACACCATTGCAAAAAAAATGAACGTGATTCTGGGATATATCAATAGGACTATTGTAAGCAAGACACAAGTAGTAATTCTTCCACTTTATTCTGCGATAAGGCTTCAACTAGATATTTTGTGTAATTCTTGGTACCACATTTCCAGAAAGATATGGACAAATTGGAGAAAGTCCAGAGGAGAGCAACAAAAATCATTAAAGGTCTAGAAAACATGACCTGTAAGGGGAAAAAAAAAGGGGGTTGTTTAGTATAGAGAAGAGACAGATCATTTTCAAGTATCTTAAAGTTTGTTACAAGATGAAAAACTGTTCTCCTTAATCTCTGAGGATAGGACAAGAAGCAATGGACTTAAATTGTAGCAAGGGACATTTAGGTTGGACATTAGGAAAAACTTCCTAACTGTCAGGGTACTTAAACACTGAAACAGGTTGCCTAGGGAGGTTGTGGAACCCCCATCATCGGACGTTTTTAAGAACAGGTTAGATAAACCTGTCAGGAATGGTCTAGTTATTACTTAGTCCTGCTCTGAGCTCAGGAGACTGGACTAGATGACCTCTCGAGGTTTCTTTCAATCCTAAACTTCTATGATTAGATTCAACACGTTCTTAAATGATCTGGAAAGACGGATAAATGGTGAGGTGGTAAAATTCGCAGATGACAGAATTAAAGATTTCAGTCTGCTCTGGACATAGCTAAGAGTTACAAAGGGCTGGGCTCTTGCAAAGCTGGGTGACTGGGCAAGAAAATGGCAGATGAAATTCAATGTTGATAAGTGCAAAGTAATGCACATGGAAAACATGATCCCAACTGTAATTACAAAATGTTGGGGTCAAATTAGCCCTTACCACTCGAGAAAGAGGTCATGGAGTCATCATGGATAGTTCTCTGAAAACAGCTGCTCAATGTGCAGCAGCAGTCAAAGCTAACAGTGTTAGGAATCATTAGGCAACAGATAGATAATAAGACAGAAAATATAATATCACTATATAAATCCATGGTACGCCCACACCTGAAATACTATGTGCAGTTCTGATCGTTCCATTTCAAAAAATATTTGTTAGAATTGGAAATGGTACAGAGAAGGGCGACAAAAATTATTAGAGGTATGCAACAGCTTCCATCTTAGGGGAGATTAAAGAGATTGAAACTATTCAGGTTTGAGAAGAGACGAATAGGGAGGGATGAGACAGAGGTCTATAAAATCATCAATGAGATGGAGAAAGTGAATGAGGAAGTGTTATTTAATCCTTCACATAAACACTAGAACCAGGGGTTGCCCAATGAAATGAATAGGTAGCAGGTTTAGAACAAATATAAGGAAGTACTTCTTCACACAACGCACAATCTGCTGAACTTGTTGCCCGGGGATGTTGTGAAGGCCAAAAGTATAACTAGGTTAAAAAAGAACTAGATAAGTTCATGGAGAATAAGTCCATCAATGTGTATTAACCAAAATAGCCAGGGATGCAACCCCCTGCTCCGAAAGTCTCCAACTGCCAGAACCTGGGACTGGATGACAACGGATGGATAACTCAATAACTGTCCTGTTTTGTTCACTTCCTCTGAAGCATCTGGTACCAGCCACTGTCAGAAGACAGGATACTGGGCTAGGTGGAACATTGGTCTGACCCAATATGGCCATTCTTATTTTCTTATGTTTCATATCAGTGATTCCCAAACTATCACAGCTGAGGCTGTATGAAACTCAGCCATTTTAGATGGCATGGGCTCTTTAAGGTGCAGTTTATATTAGGTGCATATACTTTGCTTTGCCCATTCAGTATAGAGGGGAGCTGAATCCTTACATGTTACCGAGTCCTCTCTTTTCACCACAGCTGCTGGGAAGGTGTGACTGGTGGTGGTGGGGAGTCAGAGATAGTTGCTTTATGTTGCATGTTTCCCTTGAACTCCAGTGGGACTTACAGTACTTTGCTGCTGTTTAGAACAGCATTAACTCTCTTCTAGGTCTTTTAAACATCATTCATACGTGGAGGGGGGCTAGATGAAGCAGGAATAAATATCTTGAAACGGAGGTGGATGACCGGAAGGGTGTAGAGTCTGAACCCAGAGCATGTAAGGCCAGTAATTTATAGTTTTGTCCCCTGTATTCCAGCCTCTGCAGCTGTGCTTTGCCCCTCTCTCCCCAGGTCCATTTCACAGCAGGTCCCACTCTCCCAGAGGATACTGCCATGCAGAGGGAGCAGTCAAGGAGTTGGAAATCTTTGTGTTTTAAGGCACAAGGGAGATGATCTGAGCTGTGGATTTTCAAGTCTTAAGAAAAAAATTAAAAACACCTTGGGCCAGATTCATCACTGGACTTGCGTGAGCTTCCCATGAAAGAGTCTGGCGTCTCTTCAGAGACATCATCAACTTCAGCCAGAGAAGCACCTGAGGTGCGCTGATTATTTTACTCCTGGTATTCTGCCATGTTTTTTAGCACGCACTGCTATGAAGTGACTCATGAAAAGGGATTTTTGAATGGAGCCCCAGTCATTTTGGCACAGATTCTATGTATGGTCCTGGGAAATCATCCACTTTTCTGCTTCTGTGGTCAAGGTACAACCTAAAGTATGGCACGTTCCACACGGTTCCAATATTATCTTTGCAGGAGCAGCCAAGAAATAAACACAAGAAGGCAAGTGAATACTATACAGTCTTCAGGAAGTCATTTGCCCTCAGCGTGCAGACACTGGTCTTGAAAACTCGGCATGGAGTCTGTTTTCAGAAATGGATTTTAATAGTGGTAATATAGACGTGTATTTTAATGATGCATTTCAGTATTTAGGGTTGTAACAGTGCTGAACGAGACCTATTAGGTACAGACAATGCCCATACTGTAGCATTCTAGTCAAGGATTATCTTATATTAAGCTAATCATAGACCTTACCCAAAAGATCATAAAATTTAGAATGTTTCACTGTCTTCTCCCTCATTCCCATTGCTTGTACAATTCCCACCTCTTCTCTGTGCCTTTATGTGTCTTCTCCAGAGGAGCATAACCATCTCCTCCAAAGCTCCTCAACTCTGTAACAGTCTTCCTGTGTTTTTCCACTTCATTGGTCCCTTGTCTGTTTCAGATTTGATTGGAGAAACAAAGCTGTTCCCCCTTAATTCCTCTCTCCATCTGTTTCTGTGCATTTTATCTCAGTAACTTTTATTTAATTTTGGGATACAGGGCCTGATTCCCCTGTAAGCAAGAATTCTGAGGATTGTGTCCTTAAGTTGCACTGTACTGGACTGCGTTTCTCATAGGCTTTCATCGCTGTACAACTAAGGTCAATGGGTGCTTTGCCATTGACTTCAGTGAGTGGAGGACCAAGTCCATGCAACATATATTGCAATACATCCTGCGACTATTTTTAATGTAAAAGGTACTTTTCATCTAATGTAAATGATAGGGCTCCAATATCCAATGAGTACATTCTTTCTTAAGCTGTGCCATGCAAAAAGCTTTTTCATTTACTGTACATTTAGTTCATGTGCATAAAATGAAGTGGGACAGTTAAAATGGGCAAACTTAGTATCTGATGATTTAGCATATTTTATTTACATTATTATAAGACTATTAGATGTAATATTGTCTGCTTCTGTCATTCTCTCTGTAACATGTTTGAAGATACAGGGAATAAATAGAACCCAGGGTGAGCAAATAAATGAGAACAGAATTGGCAGAACACCAACTCGGCTTTATTTGACTGAAAGAGAGATGTGTTACATGGCCTGTTTGTTTAAATTACGCCAAAAACTGAGATACACCAGGTGTGGGAGAACATGGAATAGAGCCCTTAAAGTGTTCTGAGAAATCCAAGTCTGTGGCTAGCCAAAAAAATACAGCCAGCAGATTTACAATTTTTGTTCAACTCACCAAAGTAAGAGTGTATCATACACTTTTCTTTATTTTTTAAATGTACTAACCCCCACAATAATCTTATACTCAATACCAGCAATTCAACAGCTCTAGACCTTTCTGTTACTATAGTTGTAGTATAAGTAACTGTACCAGATTATTCTAAATCCTGTATTACTCATGGACGATTATTTAATGCTGTAATGCTATTAGACAATTCCATAACAGTAGACTGAATCCAGCAGCTCTTACTCTGGCAAAACTTCCACTGAATCAAGTCAGAGAGGAATTCAGCCCTACCCCTTCCTGCCCCTATATGCCTCCTCCCCACCTCCACTCAAGGCCGGAAATGGGTGGGGCGGGTCACATAAAGCCCCATGAATTGTCAGCTAGTCATTTAGAACTAGTTTATAGGTACCTCCAGTGCCATGAAGAAAACTTAGCAAGCTCTAGCTCAAAGCTTTAGATAAAGATTTATTAATGTCAACCAAAACAAATGATTCAGAAGGTAACAACTTTTACTCATGAGCACTCTGAGCCAGATTCACATGAGTGACCTAGAGCCAAAAGACTCTCACTCACTAATGATATGATCTGTTATCCGTTTATCTGCCAATAAAATACATGAGGCATCTCTAAGGTACAGTAGTCAATAGGTGGACTACAGGTCAAATCTGGATCACCAGATTCTTTTGAAGAGACCCCAAAATCTTTTTATTTACTTTTTTATTATTCTTTGCTCTGACGTCTCACTTTAATTCTATCTTGACAAAAATAATTGACTACTTCTGCTCTACAGAACATCTAAAAGATGTGCTCTAGTTCAAAGAGGAATTAATTCAAGTAGTACTGTGTTATACAGGAGGTCAGTCTAGCTTATCACAGTGGTCACATCTGGCCTCATATGAATAATGAACTGCACCAAGCTTTTTATTTTTTTTAGTGATTTTTTTTTCTGTGCCACTGCGTATGTCTACGCTTCAGTGTAAGTCCAGGCTCAGACTCTGTCTTGAGTCCAAAGTCCACTTCCATCTACACACAAATCTCCCAGACACAGGCTCAGGACCCCAGAAAGGGGGAGTGTTTGAACCCTAGTTGTTCCAGAGGGGGACCTGGCCAAATTGTATGCAGGAGGCCACAATCCTTCCAGAATGCTGCTATCACTCACCTGGGGATTCTGCCATTACAAGGGAAAGGGAGAGGTCAAGGCAGGGGCACCCAGGCCCAGCCACTCCACCAGGTCCCAACCCAGAGCCCTATGGGGTAGTCAAAGTATCCAGGCCAGTTACTGATCTACTCCAAGTTATACGTTCCCTTGGGTCATTTCCTGCTAGACTTGCACTCCTCTGTTTGGGGCATGGTCATTGTCTTAGCAGTCCGTTACCCCAAAGTAAAAAAAAAAAAAAAAAAAAAAAAAAAGTGAGTAAGTAAATCCAGATCCTTGCTGATGGATCGGCCCTACCAAAGCTGTAGTCATTCCTAGCACAGCGCCTAGCACCAGCCTTGCTTCCTGGTGCAGCCTTCAACTCCTTCCCGCATTTCTTCCTGGACTACCAGTGTCCTTTCAAACTATTCCTTCACCATTAGAACCTGTTGAAAGGTGGGGCCTGCCTAACCTAGTATTGGTCTATTCCTTCCCCTGGTTCAGTGTAGGATCTGTGACCCCATCACAAAGTGTAAGTCCATTGATTTCTATGCTGTTAAGTCAGTGACAAAATAGAGTAACAGTGGGGAATCAATCTGATCCACTGACTGATCATACTGCTCAGCAGCTAGATGAATAAGAAAAGCAAGAGAGGATGATAGGAGGTGATGTTCCAGCTGTGCTGTCGTGGGAGGATCACACAATTTAACAGATAAGCTGTTATTGGTGACAAAACACATGTTTCACAGGGAAGAGATTACGTGAAATGTCAGCGATATAGAAGGTCTTCTTAAAAGCTCCGTAATAGTCTAAAAATAGCCTCTAGTCTGCATTTTTAGGCCATCCTTCAAAGCTACATCGGTCTTGAAACCTGCGTTTCTACATCTTTGTAGAATAAAGTTTGTTAAGTTTGGGTTACACAGTCACCAAGATTTGTTGCTTTGGGAGTTGGGACAAAAACCTAATTTTAAGAGGGTCTAAGCTTCCGCTCATAGCTGTGAGGCATAATATCAAATGAGCTGATTAGCAGTGCGTGAGCCACATGTTTGCGTTGGTTACAAGGATCATTTTCATAATTCCTCAAACGACTGGCCTTCCTCCCAACGTGAAAAGCTTCCATTACACACAGCTTCCATTGTGACACCTATGGCCGTATTTTCGAGATTCCATTAGGCCCTCTGCTCACCAAGTTACTAAAAAAATTGGCCCTGTGTACATTTTGAAGTTGCTGTACGGCTAAGAAAATGTAAACCAAGAGGAGGCTGTTGCTTCACTCTAAATAGGTGCCACAGGCCATATAGTGCATCATGTCACTTTAACACACACGGCTCAAATGTGAGAAAAAATATGCATGATAAAATAAGACCAACATTGTTTTTGACCTAGTTTGAACAAAGGTGCAGAAAAATCAATGAACCCCAGAGTAGCCTAAATGCTTTGTTAGCCTTTTACTACAACATCATATATTACATGCAAATAATAGCACAAATTTAATACCACTATTCATGTCAAGTGATTTCTTTGAATCTATATTTTACATTGTACAAATCTTGAACAGTAACATTTTTCTTTTTAGTGCAAAGTTGCTCAAGGTTCACTGGAGACTCTTAAATTGCTGCTTTCAGAGAAATAACAATGTAAAATGACATTATGATGTATAGCACCTTTCTGAAGGCTTGAACCACCTCAGCAGCAAGCCCCTAAAGCCTTTGGGAATGAAGCAATCTCTAGAGCACTATTGTCCAACTGTCCTAACTGGATCATTTTTAATTAGTTGCAATTAATTTCAAGTGACAGGAAAGCATGGAGAAACACACTGGAGTTTGGAAATTATCATCAGATAGCCCCTCTATTATAGAGCAGAACAAGGGTTGAGCATTACCTAGGTTAACCTACTTATAAGTTTAATTGATTAAATTAATTTGTATTTATTGCAATACGCAAGGTAGGATACAGTGGTGCTGGGAAGATGCTCACCTTTAGTTCCTGGTCATGTGATATGGGTCAGGGTTACAAAAAGTTTAGTACTCCTGTCACATGGTAGGTGTCAATGTCCACTAGCTCTAACGGTTGCTGCCAAAGTCACACCAGTGGATGATTATGGAATCAATGCTTTGTATTTGGCTATGGAAACAAACAATGTTATAGCTACAATTTGTATACCTATATCCTCCTTATTCTGCCCTGCATAGGTTATTCCTATGGAGGGGACGGGAAAGCGGACTCACAGTTTTCTTTCTATTCTACTGAGAAGGGCCAAGGTTTGTCTCCTGTGAAACTGTCTGAGGGTTTGCCCACCCACCCCTGACACCTTCACATCTGTCAAAGCAAGGACCAGCCACACTGAGGGCTTTTGCCACTGCAATACTAACCAGCATGCCTGGCCTCCAGTGTCCTGAGCCAGCATACCCCTGAGTAGCTATGCTATGAGAGATGTCCTTGACTGCAGCTGCCCTGGAACCAGAAGATTGTACTGGCTTGTACTGGCTTGCATTGGCTTAGGAGTGGAGAAGAAACTACCAGAGGGCTGCTGGCCCAGCTACCTTTTCAGTTGTGGAATCAGAAGGCTACAGAGCTCCCGAAGTCTTTTGTAGTATTAGGGGTAAGGGAGAAGCATGCCGGTGACCCCTTCCTTTCCGAGTCTTCCTGTGGGTGGCAGGGCAGCATCCCTCACCTAGAGGTTAGGACTCCAGTTCCTCCTAATGGGCACAGTTCTTGGCAGCAACCCTGTCTAGTGGGTTCAGTTCATGAGTGGTAGCGCTGTCTAATGGGCACAGTTCTTGATGGTAACCCCACCTAGTGGGTCCAGTTCACGAGCGGTAGCACTGCCTAATGGGTACAGTTTTCAGATGGGGAAAACCAGGCCCTCCTACTCCACCGAGTTCTGACCCAGGAGCCTGGGAGGCTGGCTTGGCTTCCCTCCCCTGGTGGTGCCTTGTATTAGCTTCAAGTCAGCTTCCCTGGGTCACTTCCTACCTCTTTCTGCATCCCCACCAGCCACCATCCATCCCTAGTGAGCGCTGCCTTCTGGTCTTCCTGCCCTAGTCCCAGCTTCTGGCTGTTGCTGCTCTCCTGTTCCCTGGCTTGCTGCAGGATGAGGTCACCTCCTTCCCTGGAGCTCCCAGAATACATCCTTCTCCCTGCCCTGCCAGTCCCAACTCAGCTGTCTGACTGCCTTTTAAACCCACCTCCAACCCAAGCATGTTTGGCACAGGCAGAGGGGTGGCGCCTCCTTAGTCCACAGTTACTCCTTAACCTCCTCCTGTCCAGTGAGGAGTTTATATATCCTGTTACACTCCCTAGTCAGGATCAATGGGCAAAGACTCCTCTCTGTGCACAGGAACCATAGATACAGATTAGATATAATCACACCATTATAGTCACTGAATTCTGGACACTGCATTATGATACAATGTACTGAAGTTTCTGCAGATATTGTTCAGACAGTGTGTATTACAAATTAAAATGCAAAATCATCTTATTTTGACACTACTATGCAAAACAATTAATGGGGCCAGATTTTCAAAATACGCTCGGCACCCAGCAGCTCCCATTGTGACACCTACGGCTGTATTTTCAAGAGGTCAACATCCAAAGTACACCCAACGTGCTGAGCCCTGGAAAAATCCTGACCACTTATATTGGTGCTTAAATGAGAGGTGAGCTCATTTGAAAATCTGTCCCATAACGCATAAACCCCAAATGACAACAAAATAGTCCTTTATAATTCAACCTTTAAATAAATGCAAAGTGAATTTAGCACTAATGAAAGAACCTAGATTGACACCCTTGGAGACTGAGATCCTTGACTTATCCACACAACAGATACAAAACCAGGAAAAGCAGTGCCAAACTCCCTATGTGTGCCTTGACCCTGACCAGTAGGAGCAAGTCCTCTGGGATTAGTGGATAGTTCATCTCGTGTGTCCAGTGAGTCCTTAGCCTTTGTGTGGAGACTGCCTGCAAGACGTCAATTAATGCCAGTCATGACTGGGACATATTCCCTCCCGTTCCTCTCACACACTGACAGATGAACCAAAACCACTAACTTATTTCACCAAAATAGTTCTCACATGGTGACTACCAACAGCTGAACCAGGACCTAGAAGTAAGAGGCTCCGTAGCCTAGTCTCGATATTACATAAATTAATTTCTGATATTTTGCATATTTTTCACTCGGTATATTTTTGCTTTTCAATCATGCAGACGACTGTGCTAGTGACATTGACAACTATTCTGGAATAATTAAAATACTCGAGTCCCCATGCATGGTGAGTTACTGTTTTGAGCAAGGAGCAGATACATTAGCATTTATAGTTTCACTGTCCATTGCCAAAACATGTAGAACAAGTACCTTACCTGTGCAATTCTCAAAAATAAGTGTGTTCCCTGTTAAACTATAGCTCTGTCATCAAATTACATTTCTGCATTAGGAAGATTTGGGTAGTGTTACGAAGTGTCAATGAATCTATTATTTATCAAAGGGTTTCTTGCTGACAAATGGTACAATTAAGGATACCTTTAGATTTCCATTAAAACTTGCTCATTTTCACTCCTGTAACTTTCTAAAAATTGTTCCTTCTCAGATGAAATTTTCCACGTTTGGTCACACTGCAAAAGTGGAATTTTCTGAAGAGTTTGAATAAAATCAGTTCATCCATTTTTGCGATATGTGATGTTGCAAAAAACAATTACTATGGAATCTAAATTATGTTACAATCCAAGGGACCAGCAAAAATATCAGAATATTAATATCTATTTTCTTGTAGCACTTACAGACCTTAACTGACATTAGGGACCCATTGTGCTAGTCAGCAGTTCTCAAACTGTGGGTCAGGGCCCCAAATTGGGTCCTGACCCCATATTAATGGGGTCACCAGGGCTGGCTTAGACTTGCTGCTTCAGCTCTGGGCAGCAGGGCTCAGGTTACAGCCCCTCTGCCTGCAGCTGAAGCCCTTGGCCTTTGGCTTTGGTCCTACTACCTGGGATGATGGGGCTCGGGCTTTGGCTTTCGCCTCCCCACCCAGGGTGGTGGGGCTCAGCTGGGCTCAGTCTTTGATCATCCCTCCTGGGGTTGTGTAGTAATTTTTGTTGTCAGAAAGGGGTCGCTGTGCAATGAGAGAACCCCTGTGCTAGGTGTTGTTCATATGCACAGGATGAGACAGTCCCTGCCCCAAAGATCTTACACTATAAGTAGACAAGACAGACAAAGAAATAGATGCACAGAAAGGTGATTTGACTTGCCTAAGGTCCAACAGCAGGCCAGTGGCAGGAATAGAGTCCTGATCTCTTGACACACCCAGTCGAGTTCCATAACCACTGGAACACTCTGCCTGTCATTTGCCTCATAAAGGTGATAAGTTAGTGAGAATTGGACAAGACTCCTTTAAGAGCAGAATCTGGTAGAATTGTTGCTGCTCACACAGGGTTCATAGGTCTATCAATGCTTGTTTTGTTTCTAGATTTTTTCCTTTAGAGGGCCAGATTCTGGCTTTAACTGTGCCAGTCTGTGAACCACCAATGCGGTCACTGATGATTAGTTACCAATAAGTTACAGGACATGTATTCATCATAATGCTTGTATAAATAATTTAGAATTTGCAAAGCTGCAAATCCCTTCTTTTAGGTGTCAAAAGTACATAAAACAATACTGGATTCTCCATAATAATAGCTGTGGAATGAGGATAGGTCACAACTTGCCTGTATTTCTAAATGATTGATATTTGGGGTAAAAGTTTGTTGAAAAGAAATTCTAGATAATATAATTTGGCCTTTGATTCTGCTCTGTAATTCATTGTTTCCAAGGGGATCTATTTTTTGTTTTTATAAAACCATACCCTAAATGGTGCCTTCTCTTAACAGAGTGAGACAGTAGCTTAATTCCTCGTGTTATGAATTAGGTCAGGAGCTGTGCTGATGACAATGAGTTAGTGATTTACAATAGATCAGGCAAACTATAAAAAACGATGGCGGGGATTACGAATTATCAAGATGTGCTGAGCTGGCACATGCTGCTGAGATTCTTATCAGCACTATCCAGAGGGAAACTACAGTGGCACAGCTGCACAAGGTTCTAGTTCTACTGGTTAGTACCAGAGGGAGTATCAGCAAGGGAAAAACTTCAAAGCAGTTTGAAGGCAGGGGATAAAAGGAGGAAAATGAATGACAAACAGTAATGTCTCCAGAAGCAGCAACTCATAAATCCCAATGGTTGCGAGAAAACAAACTGCATTCAGCATTTTAACAAAACCATTAGAGGAAACATCAAAATCAAATTGAAAGCAGCTCTATTTCCTTATTCTGCCAAGAACTGTAAATGGCAATAATTGTTTATGGGAGGTTGCAGTTCACAGGCGGTGGTTCCTCTTTCTCTGCATATATCTATGATGGATGATCTACAATGGAAGAAGGAGCGAGACAGGAGGAGAACTACCTTCAGGATCCTCTGTTCTTCCATTCTGGTCACCAATTTCCTCCTTGAACTCAATTAATTCCTTGGTGTATTTTTAGACATATGAACCATCGCCTAAGCCTCTGCATGCACTTGCATCAATAAAAGCAGAAAGCCAGATTGTCAGTTGGTGTATGTCAACATAATGCCTTTGGCTACAATGGAGCTACACAGATTTACACCAGCTGAGGGTCTGGCCCATACTTTCTACTTGCTCCAAAATTGGTTCTAATTCAATGTATCTAATATGAATGCTGAGATGGGTGTAAAGATAAGTGTAATGCTGGCACAGAGATTGCTCCACTGTAAGGCGCGGGCACTCTGAGTTTTCCAAAGTTACTAATGTGGTGGTGGTGGTGACGCCAAAACAAATAATACTTAGTGATTTCAATGTTCTGGCAGATACTGACTCTTCCAGACTGACCCAAGACCTGGACTTTAGCAACTGTGGGGTTATCCCAGATGATTTCTGGCTCTATACACATAAGTGGCCACACACAGCATGTAGAATGGAACTGAATGAGAAGTTAGGCATGTAATGTTTTCCCTTGCAATGAATTTACCTCCTGCAGTTCGAGGCAAGGGTACTCCTTTCATGTCAAGAAAAAAAGACCTGTTTTGGTGGTCTGCCCAAGGAAGCAGACAGAACTGGACAGGGGTCAGAAAGTCACAAGGAAGTGCCAAATGACCACACGTTATCACACCATGTCATAAAAGGGAGCAGACACTACTTCAGCTATAATGTTCAGAGACTTCTCTGTATCCATCGAAACTCCATTTTAAGCCAACTTACCTTTATCCTTCCAAGAAGTCAGACACTGCAAGAGCAGAGACCGCATCATCTGAGTCTGATGGGAAAGAGACACCTGAATGTCATCAGCATATTGAGGAGCCCTGTCCATCTTCCCAAATGTCTCACATACACATTGAATAGGAGAAGAGGTGACAAAACTGGATATGCAGAGCTCCATACCCTGTAGGACTTATTGGACATGGAGGATCAGAGTTAGCAAGCAGCAAACACATTCATTCTTACCAGAAACCCTACGCAAGCCAAGAACATCTTGGAATCAATGATCTCAAAGTCAGTGGAAAGATCAAACATGACCAGAATGTACAGCTGCCAACCAAAGGAACAAGGACCTATTACTTCCTGCAAGATGCTTGTCATTTTCTGCAAGGTGCAAGCATGTTCAGCTGCTATTGACTTCTCTGAAAGTTCAGGATCTTCAGCACCTTGCAGAATTGTTCCCCAAGTCTGGTCTCTTTACCATGCTTAAACCCAAATGGATAGATGTCTAGAATACCAGGAGATTCCAGTTGTTGCCAGTTTTAGAGATATATTTTTGAGAAAGGGCCTCATCTAAGGCAACTAACATGCCAACAGGAAGGCTCTGACACATCAGATAATGAACCAAACCCCACTGCCTTTCTCCAGTCATGAGGGACAAGCCTCTATCTTGCAGGCTGTAAGCTACAATGACCCTAAAGTGTCCAATCTTCATACATGAGAAAGGTCAAAAGTCATCAAGACGACGTGGTGCAATTGTCCCTTCTGAATAAGACCCTGTTCACTCACAACTGGGCAGTCCAGTCTGAACACAGTGGATTTAATCTGTAAATTACATTGAAAATACTCCCCAGCAAGGAAAGATAGAGTAGACTGTCTAGAGGTCTGCAACCATGACACTCACCCTCCCGCCAATACTGATTCTAGAGTCCAGGAACTGATTTGCTGAAGACACCCACGCAGCATCTTATCTTTTCCCATGTTACCTACCCAGCACACCTGTGCTCCATGAACCCAGAGGCCAAAGTCTATGCCAAACACGGGCCCACCATGCAGATTTTTGTTTTCATTTCAGAACAGTGCTACTACTATTAACACACTATGCTCTGTGGTGACACAAAACCAGCACTTATGGAACTCAGAAGCAAGACTAATGCTCACAGATGATCATTGTTGGCTATGAATAGATACAACGTTACTATTCTCTGATTGAACTATGCCATGAGGGCAGAACTGCATGACTTATTTTCATTCAGATAACCCAAACAGAAAAAGTTTAGTAAATCATCCAACTTTTAGAATTTCCTGTTTTAAAAGTCATGAGTGAGTGTCAGACAGATGCTCTCACATGTGAAACAGGCCTCTATTTTTGGTTACAATGAATGCTATAACATGGATATGTATCCTCTAAAACTGAATTACTGCTCTATGTTGGTGACCTGAAAGTCATTAAAATACATGGCGGGGGATAGGAATAAAACATCACTTGCAGGAGGAGGAGTATACAATATTTGTTCAGACAAAAGCAAGGTACAAGTGGAGTAAAATGCTTTGTAATAAAATTTAAAATATTTAATCCTCCCCCACCCCCAAAACACGACATTTACAGCAGAACTTGGTATTGCAGCAGGGAAGGCACCTACTTTATATATATTACTTATACCCCCTTCCCTCCCCCCCACTGACCTCCTCCTCCCCACCCCTCCATGCTAAAAGAACATTGGTAAATTGGCAAAGTCAAGCACTCAAAAGTTAAGCAATGCCAGAAATAAGATGGCCTGTACACCCTTCATTCAGTTGCCCAGAGCGTATGCATATAATACTTTCCCTAGCCGCAGGACCCCTTAATTCAATATTTTGTTTTCTCCTAGTTCATTGTGTTACCATAGGCACAAAATCCCTGCTCTGAAGGAAGAATTCTTTATTTCCTCATGGGTTTTTCGGTGTCACTCATCACTATAGTGGCTGAGTGCTTTACGTGAATTAATTCATTTTCACAATATCCCTGTGAGATAAGAGAGCGGTATTATCCTCGTTTTACAGACAGGGAGCTGAGACACAGCAAGTGAGAACTGGACCTTTATGTGGTTTAGTTTCCCAGATGAGAAGTCTGGTGGGTGGGCATTGCAGAATTGCATATTCTGTTATGCACAGGCAGACGGAACTGGTCACGGAATAAAGAGGATCACTTTCAAGTACCTTGGGCCCAGGAGTAAATAGAAATTAAAGAAAATAACCCAAGGGGAAGAATGGAGCAATGAGAAGCTCCGCCAGAGGTGATACTCCCTGGCAATATAGAAGACAACTGGAAGAGATTTAAACAGCACTTCCCTCTCTATCTGCAAGCAATGGATGCCAGTGAAAAGGACAACAATTAGATCATCTTATTTCTGACAACAGCAGGTTCTGACGCACTTGATATGTTGAACAGTTTTCAGTTAGCCCACGCAAAGGAGGCTATGAAACTATATTACAGAAGATTGAGGCGTACTGCACTCCTATAAAACAAAACATCTGAGAAACATGTATTTAGAGGGCAAGAAAGAAAAGAAAGAAAGAAAAGGTGAAATTATATGAGCGTTTGTGACAGAGCTGAGTATGAAGAGCAAATCTTGCAATTTTGGGGGGCTGATAAGAGATCAGATTGTGATTGAGTTTATTTTATTTATTTATTTGGTTCCTGATCCCAGACTAC
This sequence comes from Chelonoidis abingdonii, assembly GCF_003597395.2. NCBI lineage: Eukaryota > Metazoa > Chordata > Testudines > Testudinidae > Chelonoidis > Chelonoidis abingdonii. The sequence continues at coordinate 2,676,043 of NC_133783.1, read as the reverse complement.
TGGAAGTCCCAGAGTTAACCCTTGACAAGAATTTGCCAAGAAACAAGTCACTCAGCCCAGAATGAAGCTTATGGAGGGCTGGACAGTGCTCTGACACTGTAGACATGATAGAGAATTCAAGATACTACAGGAAAACAGATGTGAAGCAGATAAGCATGTAGAGCTCAAAGTAAGTGTCAAGCAAGAACAGGACATGGAGCTTTCCAGGCAGTGGCACCCAGCAAGAGACAGGACGATGGCTGGCATATGGGAAAAGATACAAGAAATGCAATGTATTATGTCCTTTTGCAAGAGTTGGCAAGCACCAGCAGAGTGCACACAGCATGGACAAATAGGATAACAATAGCACCACTAGGCCAGACACATTTTTCAAAGAAGCAATGGACACTGTTGCAGGAGAAAACGGACAATCAAGCTGCAAGCAAATGGGACATTTGTTAATTTTAAGTTGCACACTGGTGCACAATGTACTGCTAGAAATATCGTTATTAACACTAGAAGAAAAGTCACAAAATGCAGGGGTTAGCTTATCCCCCATAAAGGAGCATGCTTTTTTGCCATTCCCATGACAATTTGCCCAAAGTTGTAATTTCTCAAAAGTCAGAGTTTGCTCATGCTCAGTAGAGACTGGCAGCTGAATTCTCTGAAGATTCCATCTGCACTGATCACATTCCATTTCCTCACAGCTCCCACGTGCCAATTGACATGCACATGCACCATCCCCATAGACAGACTGACTGTGCTCCAGTCCAGGGTGAGCAAGACTTTCCCTGCAATTGCTCCTAGTGGCTGCCAAGGGATCACTATGGCTAAGTGGAAGGGGGTCAAAAACTGGGGTGGATAGGAGCAGAGGGTGACAGAGATAGGCTGGGAGTATTTGGGCAGAAGGATTATCATACAGCATAATCTCCTACAGAGCCTGGAACTGAACACTTGAATCCTGATTCTTTGCACTTCTCTGTCACCAACAAATGTCTGTGAAACCCACTGGCAAAATTTGTGTCTCATTCCACTCTAGTACATAGAGAAGAACTGTCTACTACTACTCCACTATTTACTCCATTAGTTCAAGTGGTAGAGGTCTGAGGCATGGATCTACTGGTCCAAATTCTATTGATGACCCAAGGTGGGGATAATGTGATTCCACACAAGGAAAATTAATTTTTATTTAATATTAGGAAATTACATCCAAAAAAAGCTACATAAAAAGAATATTAAGGTTACAAAGTCAAGCACTAAGTAAGGAAGTTCCAGAATGAAGCTGTCTGTGCAACCCTAATTCAGCCTCATTGTGCATATGCTTTATGATACAGTCTTTAATTACCTGGTCACATACTAGTTCTTCAGAACACAGTTTGAAGGGTGTGGGGGCAATGTATCAGGCTTGTGCAGTGGATTCGGCTTTTGTCTATAGGTCTCTTGCTTTATTTGTTGCAGAAGTTGGAAAGTGTGTACTATTTGTACTCCTGGGGAAGGCAGGTCTAGCCCTGCCCATAACTAAAGGCTCACCCTTTAGGTAAGGGGAAAGGAACCATTAAGCCTAGGCTACAATTGATTTCTGGGGACAACAAAAGAAAAAACAGGAGTAAAGAATCTTGGATCCAAAGCAGAGAACCCCAGACAGCACCCACTGTTCATCAAAGGCATCCACTAAGGAGAAATGTGTGATCATGGGAGACTTCAACTTCCTAGATATAGACTGGAGGACGAATGCTTGCAAGAATAATAGGGGTCAGATTTTTCTGGATGTGATAGCGGATGGATTTCTTCATCAAGTAGTTTAAGTACCTACGAGAGGGGATGCCATTTTAGATTTGGTTTTGGTGAGCAGTGAGGACCTCGTAGAAGAAATGGTGGTAGGGGACAACCTTGGTTCGAGTGATCATGAGCTGATTCAATTCAAA
>NC_133783.1:2585108-2671724 GCF_003597395.2 Chelonoidis abingdonii | reverse complement strand
CAGCTTGAGGTCTTCAAACCACAAGTTTGAGGACTTCAATAACTCAGTCATGGGTTAGGGGTTGTTATAAAAGTGGATGGGTAGGGTTCTGTGGCCTGCCTTGTGCAGGAGGTCAGACTAGATGATCATATTGGTCCCTTCTGACCTACGAGTCTATGAGTCTATGAGTCAGGACACTGCTCAGGGGAACTCTGCCCAGAGATGTGAGGGGCCGAGGAACCGGAAATAGGTCCCACAATCACAGAGTACCCCCCATGCAGCTTTGTCCTCTTGGAGTGATGGATAGGCATTTTGTCTAGTGCAAGGAGGAGGTTGACAATGATGTCCCTTGACTTTGTGGAACTGTGGATGGGGTGTGCACAGATCAGGAGATATGGGGAAAAGAGCAAGAAGAACCTCAGTAAGAGGTTCTATAGGAGCCAAAAGAGGGGCTGCAACCTGATGTACCCTACACAGATGTGTGCCAGGTCTCCCTCTTGCTGCAAATTGGACAGGTTTTGGGGGAGTTCATGAACTGCACTAGGTACATGTCTGTGCTCTTGACCCTATGGATGAGCTGCCAACTAATAGTGCCAGTGGGTCATGAAACCAGAGTGGAGTACAAGCTGGCTCACCATTGGAAAGTGTGTAGTGAATGAAGCAGGGGATTACACAAAGAGAAAGGATAGTCTTTTGGTTTAGAAAGTTGAATGCCACTCTGCAGAATTATGTTTTATCTCTGCCTCTGTCATAGGAGTTCCTAGGGGATGCTGAACAAGTCACTTCCATTGTTTTAAACAGGTAATCACTAATTGTGTGTTTAATTTTCTGGGTGCCCAGTCAGAGACACCTGGGACCAGATTTGCAGGGCAGATGGGCACTCCAGACTACCTCAAGGTGATTGGAGCTGTGCTTTGAACATATATGTTTTAGTAAAACTAAGTAATCTGGAAAGATCATGGCCCAGTGGGATGCTAGAGGACTAAATACCTTTGTAGATCTGATCCTTGGTGTCTTACATCGGACATCCACAGTTCACTGGCACTGTTGGCCTTTTTTCCTCTGTGCCTTCATTCCCTATGTGTGAAAATAAATTCGTTTATGTTTGTAAATCACTCAGATACTGCAGTGACAGAAACTTGCAGGAGGAAATTAATGATTTTGTATTCTGTGCTAGGTTTGGATGGGGGTGATAAATGAATGGAGGATTAAATATTGAATTGCTACCCACTTATTGAAAAAGGCAAGTGTCCTGTGGAAAAACTGTAATGTGATCATGTACATAAAGACTGCACTGCACCACATAGGAAATGCCAAAATCAAGGTTGCCAAACTTTCACAACCTTTACATTTAAAAAAAAAAAAAAACCTTAAAAGAAATGTTACGTATCCAAATACTTCTCTATATTCTGTTGCCTGAAGTAATTTGGGGGCATCAATGGTAATACACACAACAAGCAGATGTTTCCTGAGGAACCTGAATTCCGTGTTCTGGGATGGTCACATGAATTTGGATCAAGAGTGGGAAAGCCCTAACTGGGTTTGTGTTGCTGGTAGTTTATTCATTAATTCTTAAAATGTGTTCTACAGGATTCTTGGCCTGCTTGTGGAAGGTATGCATGTGTTTGCTGGCAGATTAAGTCTGGTTGACGAGTGTAACGTATATGCTAACCAAGATGGCTGGGGATAAAATTGGTGAGTACTTTATCTCGTGGCAGTTGCTTTGTGATCTTCGAGCCATAGTATCACACTGTTGTGTAGCAAACTCACATAAATAGTGGCCGTCTCTGACTACCAAGCTAGGAAGGGTTGGTGGAACAGACCCCAATAGGCAAGGTCTCCCTCATCCCATTCCCCAACCCTCTGCAATCACTGTAAAGTGGACTTTGCAGAGCACAGTGTGTGCAATTTGTTGAGGGATTGGAGTCAGCCAGAAGGGAGCAGAGCTGGGAACCATGAACATCATCAGAAACCTGCAGAATTGCTGTTGGAAATGTAAAGCAGGAGTGGTGAGCATTACTCTCAACATGCACTACGACCTCTTCCTCCTCAGATAGCAGGGAAGGGCACAAACATAGGCAGAAAAGCATTGTAAATGTAGCTTCTGAGAGAGTCATGCTGTTTTGGAAAAGAGCTGTGAAGGGCTTGGCCCACTTGTAGATACCCCCCGATGGATATGTGAACACTTGTCTGCCCCAAGTCTACCATTTGGCAAGCTGATAGAGTTCAGCAGAAACAGAGACATTTATCCTGCAGCTTGTCACCATGTCTCATCAGATCATGGCCTGGTTAGAACTCAAGGCATGGACAGTTAGGTCAGGCTGGTATTTGGATGAGAGACTGCCAAGGCAGAACTAGGAAGCTGTATTTGCAATTTGCTCTATACCAGTTTTGAACAAAATGTCTCATCGTGGTGTTATAGCAGATCCTGGATGTGCCATCCTGAGCGTAGGTCTTAAAACAGGCTCAGATCTTATCTGGCCATTAAACACCTCATGGCACTTTGGAAAAGAGTAAAGAAGGTCATCCCAAGGCTGTAGAAATCTTTCGTTATGGATAATTTTGTTTTGCCTAAATTGCATCTGGTGTTCTCCATTTCATGCCCAAAATCTGTAGCGTTACAGGCCTAATACAATAGATGTATTACTGCATTTTGCTACAGACTTTGGGAGTTAGATGAAGTGAAGATATGGGTGTAATAAAATTAAATATAATTCCATTTTAAATGTCTATTCCTAGATATGTAATGTGTAAATGATAATTCTGTAAAGAATTTTGAGGCTTCCAAAGCTTCTATATTAATATTGACAATATAAGTTGATTTCTCTTGATGAATACACGTAACTCTCACTACTGTGCATGTTCCATGTGGGGACGCTACAGTATAACATGCCCCATTGCAGAAATGGAATTACAGATTTTCCATAGATATGAAAAAGTTTACTTCAAAACAAGTCTTGTGGAAAAAAGTCCATAGTCCGTATTACCTCAGTGCAAGGAAAGCTCATAAGGGCCAACCCAAGGAACACTGGATTTGCTACATTTGTCTGGGCTATACTTAACCTGAAAATAGATATTTTAAATCCACCATTCGACGAGCATCAATCTGTCAGTCTTTTCTATGCCATATTCATTACAAGATCTCACACACATTCTTATTTTGCTTGCTAGGTTTCAACTTCTCCTGGGACTTTTATAATGATCACTCTTCTCTCCCTTGCAACACAAAAATGAAGTGTTCTACTCTGCACAAACAATCTGCTATGCCTACCACATTGTTTACAAAGGGCTGACTCACTAACATGCTTTAACCCATTTTTTTCTTCAAGATTTATGAAGTTCTGTACGCTAGCTGAGAGCCTTCAGAATGTCTGTCTGTCAGCACACTGGATTTTACAAAGGGTTTTAATGATAACAATCATATCTAGCTCCTTTTAACCAGGTGGTTACCAAATAGCTTTACTAACTGAGACAGAAATCACTTGTCTCTCTCTCTCAACACTGAAGCGCAGCCACCAGTGGGTTAAAACACTGTTAGTGGAAAGCAATACTGCACTACACTTCATGGAAGAGGAAATGAAGATTACATTTGGAACTGCAGGAGAAATTTAAGTAGATTTCCAAAACTAGAATGTGCAAGGACATGATAATTAATGCTACCTGGAATGGCTCCTCAGCTGGTGTAGATCAGCATAGTTCCATTGTTTTCAATGCTGATTAGCACCAGGTGAGGAGCTGGCTCCCGTATTCCTGTTATTTTCGTTTAAAATCTCAATAGAACATGGGTATATCCAGCAGCACTAGTGTCCCCCCCTTGCCATAATGGGCTATTGGCCCAAAAAGAAGATAGTGATTCTCTAGGTGGCAATCACTCACTTGTAGGTTTTTCCTAGATGGGTTCCAGCCACATATTGATCCAGCCCAGTCCTGCTCAGCTTTTGATATCTGACAATACCACAGCTTGTGATGACAACATAATTTAATTGCAATCTCAATTTTCTGTAAATGTCATTGGCATTAATTACATATTTGCTATACCAACTTACAAATTTCAGAGTTGCCTATTTAATTAAATGCAAGACTTCCGCCTTTTCTTCTCTCTAAAGAGAGGCAGGTAGATAAAAAATTCAATAGTTTTATCAGAGGCAAGTGAAATTTATTACATGAAAAGGACTTGAGAGGCCTGGAATTGTAGGCTCTATTGATATATGTCTTCCAGGAGCTTAACTAAAATGTTATTTTGTATCTGCCATAAAATATAAGGAAATATTGATGGATGGCTTTTAAAAACTGAATGTCAGTGGGGGATAATCAAAAAAGGAAAGGAGAGAATAAAACATGGATCATGTCCCCCCTTCCAGTGGAGGAAATCCACACACCACTTTATTTTTAGAGCTAAGCATTACATTGGGTTTTACGTGGTTAACTGGACTTCAGCTTGTGGTTAGGCTTAAACGTATTTTGCTCCCTTCAGTCTTATAGGGATTGTCTGTGTGACTGTAATGTCTTTTGAAGGGGCAAATTGGTGAACACAACTATTAGCTGGGTGACATCAAAGAGCATTAATCTTTTGTTCTATAGCAAGGCCAAGATCACATTAGTGCATTTCACCCCGTCATTATTAAGACTGTAGCCCAAGGGTGTAGTAAATGTTTTATGGCATGCAAACCCAGGTAATGGAATGCAAATTCCATAATACATCCATACATTTATTTTCTAATAGAGTAAATGATGATGTATTTTATCCAAGAAGAGTTGCGAAATGATAGCGCTAGTCCAGAAATTCAGAACTGAAGATAAACACAGTCCTACCTGTTTTGGGATAGCTAAGAACAGCAGGAAGAGAGTCTGTTTTGTATTTTAGCTCTTGAGAAATCATCTGTAAATGCTTTTAGGGCAAATGTTTCCATCTTGTTCTTTAAAGTAAATCTCTTTTTGGGGAGGTAACTGTAGATATCTTCCATTTTTATTTCTAATTACATTTACCTCTTTGAATACCAATGCATTATTTTACTTAAATTTGCTTTAGAAATATATGGCAGCCTTAATGTAAGAGATTTTAGTAGGTATAGGGCAAGGAATTTCTCCAGCATCACTAGAATTATATATTATTATATTAAGAAATCCAATGTATTCTAGGAATAATTTTTTATATAGCAGTTGAACCAACCTTAATAATAAAGATGAACGTCAAGGTTCTTGCTATTTCATAACATGTCAAACTAAATGGTAACAGTTCCAGTAATCGCAATGCCAGTTGACTGGATTAGTCTGTGAAACCTCTGTAAACCATTTTATCTGCCCCTAATAAATGGTTTTATTTCATCCTTACCTTATTTCCTGTTGCTGTGTAGTGCTTTTGGTCCAATCTAATACAGAGTTTCATGTTCATTCATTGCTGTGTTTCTCAGGTAGAAATGCAGTCACAGAGAGTGTAAATTGTACTATAGGGAAGAGTCCTAGTAGATGTTCATGACTGATAAGGAAGTCCTAAAGTGTAGGGACACTCACAGTTAAAGGTGAATGGATGGGAACAGTTTCTCAGTGACTCTTGCTCATGAAACTCTGCCTAGAGTCCTGAATAACTACAACATGCTGTAACGATACAACAGCAAGGCCATTTGGATGCTGACCAGCCAAACGTCTCATTGTTCATGTTAGCACGACTTAGCCTTTGCTCCATAGACACGCAATTTACTCATTCTACTCTCAAGATGAAGTTTTGTATGTGGTTGGATCCATGTAAGATTACTTACAGAATTATTGCTGGACATTCTGGGTCAGGGGGAACAGGGAGGTTGGAGAAAGGAGCCAGCCTGTGAAATGAATCACAAATACATTTAGTAACACAGATTTTAAACTCCCACAGCTCTTTACTCAGCTGAGTAGATGTCACTCAAAGTGATAGTCCCAGTGAATTCAATTCACTATTTACATGAATGAGAACTGTAGGATCAACTTCCATGCTGATGAAAAGCACTTAAGGCCTAATCTGAAGTCCACTCAAGTCAATGGAAAGACTCAAATTGACCCCAGTTGGCTTTTGGATCAGATCCTTTAGCAGAAGGCTTCCTTCTAAGCCTGTTGTCAGTCATCAAGCAAGAGAAGAAAAACTCAGTGAGCCAAATTCATCCTTGACGTAACTCCACTGATGTCAGAGCAGTCACAGTAGAGCAGTGGTTCCCAACCTTTTTTGTCTGGCAGGTGCCAGACAACGAGCCACCAAGGACTGTGGCCAGCAGACAAGCATTGGCCGAAATGCGCCAAGAAACAGCAACGTCAAGAGGCATTGTTGCCGAAAATCAACTGCATTTTGGCAGCAACACCTCTTGATGACACTGCTTTTTGGTGGATGCTTGTCTGTCGGCCAGTTCGCGGGCATGGATAGATGCCCCTGTGGGCGCCATGGCCACCTATGTTTGATCTATGGCATTAGGAAGCCTCAATCTACTCTTGAGAGTTATGCATTCTATTTCAGTGCTCTTGGTGGTCAGGTCATGCAAACACTATTGTTGTGCTGACTGAACACTTCCGGGGGGAAGAGGCCTCATTGGCCTGGAGGATCAGAAACAAGAGAACACAAATCAAAAGGGTGCACGAGTAACATTGTCTCTGGTTGGGTAGGCAGAGTCCGTCGCCGCATTCTGGTTCCCATTATGGGATGTGGAATGTCAGAGGTGAGATTGTCTTTATTTAGGTAGTATGGCCGAGATGCTACAATGGAGCAATGAAAACAAAGACCGAAGAAACCGGAAAGAAAATATTCTGAGCAAGACAAAACCACCACACAATTTCCACACAGAAACAGAGGAGAACCCGCTGGTTATACACAGCCTGGGGGTACTGTTGAAATTGGACTCCTTTAGAACAGCAGGTTCAGACCTATTACTCTGCATTAAAGAAGGAAACCAAAATGAGAAAGAAGAGTCACACAGTAGTACTTCTACTTTGTGGTAAATACACTTATTTAAGACATGAGAGTGTTGTTTAAGAACCTTGGGGAGAGCAAGGAGGAAAGAAGAGAAAGTTTCTTTTCATTGTGTCACTGGCCAAGGATGTAGGTCTCGGACACTCCTTTCCTAAAACTCCCTCTATACATTTAACACTTGAGGTCTAAGTCTGCACGCCCCGCTGAAGCATGTTTCCCAGGCACTCTGGGAATTGTAACAGAGTAGGGTAAGATCAGGCCTTTATTGGTGGGGAGCTGTGCACTGTACTCCCAAGCAATAGCCAAGCATCTGGGCCCTTTACTTGTAGTGGAGCGTCACTGTAGTTCCAGCACGAGCAAAGGGGCTCTATGGCTGTGTATGATTGGCTCTCTCCTAGTGCCTTATCCTCACTGTTGGAGTGGAAATCTGAACCCTGGTCTTGCGTATAGAAGCTGAGCTACTAATGGTTACACTCATATTTTTGCTTTACACACAAATAGTTTCCTGTGATTGTGTGTCTGTGGCATCGGAGCCTGAGTCACTATGATTCTGAATATTAGTAACTCAGTATTTGGCTAGTGAGTCCACAACTTTATTAGCTATAATGCTAAAAGCTATCATGGAAAAAATCAATTAACACCTGGCATTTTATTTCCAAATTGAATAATTAAAATAGTCTTTGGCGTGATGTAACCACTCACTGTCTCGGCAGAGTATTTATTGAATATCTGGTGCAGGGTGAAGCCCTTTGAAGACAGCTGTTGAAAAGCACTTAAATTTACTGCCCACTTTTGTAAGATTTTTTAAAATAATTGTTGTAAGACACGATGCTAAGTTAGCAGTTATAAACCCATCCTCCATATAAATTAACTAATCACGGAACCCCTGTGGTTATATAAATGAACAAAGTCATTTTTCCTGGACTGGATTTTTTATTTGTTTTTCAAAATTATATGAGCAACTCAAGACAAATTTTTGCTGCACTCTTTCCTGGGCTGAAAGTAGAAAGAAAGGTTTGGAAAATGTTTACAAATAGTGAGGAAAAATAGGCAATTTTGTGTGTGCTTTGTCAACTGTGAAATTTAATGTAATTATCCTAACAAATCCTTTGGTTTATTTGTATTTTATCAGAGAATTATATTTGCAAATGCTGAGCATATTAATCATTACTCCATCAGCTCATTCCAGCGACATTCAGCATTAACCTTTGCTAAGTGATATGCTAAACTTGCATGGTTTTCTAGGTGCCAAAGCAATAATGAAAGTTACTTATGGGTCCCCTCTCTTTGGTTTGGTAAGGAAGGCTGGTTCATATTCTGGTTCATTACCAGTGACTAGGATGAAATTATACAAGTTAAAATTTAAATTAGTATGGACCCATTAAAATACTGAATAGGAAAAAAAAGATACAGGGAAGTTAGGTGGAAAGAAGTTCAGTCCAACTTCCGTTAAAAAAACCAAAAACAAACAAAAAAACTTGTAGCTTTGCTGCTTTTATAATACAACTTAAAGTAGCCTGTACTGTACATTGCATTAATGCCTCCATATTAAAAAACCTATCAGGCAAGATATTTATGATTCACCTGCAAGAGATAAGATGTAGCTTCCTGTTTCCACAGTACTTTAAAACTAAGTCAATATACTCACCCTAATGCTACTCAATCATTTTTTAAAGCCTCTACCAATGTCTATTAAGATTGAGTGTCTGCATTTTGGGGTGCCCCAAAAGGGCCTGATTTTGAGATAACAGGTTTCTTTCTGAAAACGAGGCCCCTTCAAGGTGTTTCAAGTTGGGCATCCAAAAGCTGAGGCATCCCAAACCACTAATCACTTTAGACAATCCTGATCACTGGGTCTAGTTTTGGCCTTGATCCTGCTCCTGTTGAAATCAATAGCGAGACTCCCATTGATTTCAGTGGTGTGAGTGCTTGGCTTGTCTGAAAATCAGGCCTATTGGTTCAGTACTGATGAGGGCCTGATTCCATAAACCCTACTTACACCAGGTAGTAATTACTCATACGAGTAGAACTACTGAAGCCAAAGGGACTGAGAATCAGGTCCCTGGAAGGTGCTAGGCCACCCTTGTATTACCAGCATCACTTACTGGAGATTCCAGAAGTTTCCTTACCACCTGCCAGCACAGTGCTGCTCAGACCCAATTCCATTTAACGTTGGAGTTTACAAAAGAACACAGCTTGATGGGGCTAGGCTGTATAAAAAGGAAGGCACTGATATTTCACTGGTATGACTGAGAAATCAGTAGGGTACCATTGTTATTTTGATGGCTCTACCAGATTTTTTGTTGTATTTGAACACATTTCCAGTGAAGTAGTATAACATGGCAGGGTTTATTCAAGTTAGGATCTTAGAGTACCAGCCATGTATTAGAACATCTTGGCAAGTCACCATCTAAAAAGAACGATATGGAACAGCATTTCTCCATGCATTGGTTCACCCAATTGTTAACATTATGTATCTGCTGTATAACTCTTAAAATGCTAATGAATTATTCTGAGTCAGGTTTTTTATATCATCCTGAGAACGCAGTAATGTACAAAGATGGAACAGGAGAGACATGCTTTACAGTTTTCCTTTCTGCTAATTGCTTACTTGTAAAATGAAGGCATTGCTGGGTCTAGGCACAGAGCCCTTCAATAGAGAGGTTTATTAATGGCCAGTGAGTGATTCAGCATATTTCTTTTACGTCACTTTACTCCATATCTAGAGCATCTCAAGGAATCCTGGATGTTTCACATGTTTTTGTTTTGTTGACTCACTCTCTCAGAATCAAAGAAGGGGCTGTTTGGCTCAGCTCTTCATTTTAGAATTGTTTCTGCAACATTTGTCTCAGCACCTTCCACTTGTTATATGTCACTCTTTTGTTCTGGCACAGAGGGGAACATATGAAGTACCTTCTCTTCAGCCACAAACAATTACACCTTTAACTGGTAGGAGGTTGTGGTTCCATCTCATGTGGAAACGGTCTTTCCTTGCCTCTTCCATCATTGCAAGGACGACAAAATTAAGAGCTACTTAAGCAGATTTGATTCTCTTGCACAAACACTAAAAGCTGTCACTGGGTCACTACACCAGTAATCAAATGATCATATTCATTTCTCAGACAAGAGACCCAAACAAAAACGAAGAAAAAACAGTGCAGGTGGTCATGGAATTAATTTTGTTAGTATGTTGCCTGTAACATCAGTTTCCTACTTTACAATATAACTTATAATAAAAGGTAACACTCTAGTACTGTGTGAGATGGAAATAAACTTGGGACAGGGGCGAGGGACAGTTGCTTATTATTGGCATAATAATGCCAACTGCGACAGGCCAGTCATACAGCTAATCTTGGATCTTGTCTCTGGCTTGGCCTATAACACCAGACAAGTGCTGAGCCACTATGGTACACCTGAGAATTGTGTAATTTTTTTTTTTTTGATAGAGGGAAATTTGTTCTGAGTCCCCATAAACCTGGTTAGCAGTTTATTCTCTTGAGAACCTCTCAGTTCTGTGGAGTAGGGGGGAAAGTGGTCTTCAGGCATCCTCCAAAGCCAATTGCTACTTGCGGGAGCCAGAGGAAAAGAAGATCTCAGAGGAAAGAGGTGACTAAGGTGGCCAACAAAGTTTTCAGGCCATTTAACTGATCTACATTCAGAGTAGTACAATATATTGAAAGATGACAAATTGTGGACCTTCTAGATTTTGCCTGCATTTCTTCTAGTGACCCAGAATGCAGGAAAGTATTGATCGGTGAAAAGAAATTAAAATAGCACTTTTCTCAAGCCCCACCCACAATCACAGAGTAGCTGGATTATTCTGGTAATGGGATGAGTAGTAAAGTAGTTATGTTCAAATTTATATCACCACAATCATTATATTTCAGAGTTAGCAACCCCACTGAGATGAGTGGGTTCAGTTTTCACCTCTTAGAGCTATGATTTCTGTCACAGACTCAAGACAACAGGTCTGCATTGGATCAATTAGTAGGCTCTCTTCATAACCATAAAGGATAGGTTTTTTGGTTTTAATGGAAGCTTCAATTTGGTAGAAGCTGATGGAGCCACTAAAAAGTGCAGGGACAAGACTGATACAGTCTGACCACTGAGAAGAAATTTGATTTCTTGAAGATTACAGTAAATTTTAAGGAAATACAGGCTTTAATACAGATTTCTCTAGAGGGGAGAAATTATTGCTAAGAGCTCATTTTCATGGTTACTTCCTTCCAGCTATGTGTTCCCTTTCAGATACTAGTTTTCAGAAACTGTTGATCACAGAGTAAGAAGTCTCAGATTGTGACCTAATCTGACAACATGCAGAATATCTCATACAGCAAGATACAACCCACAATCACATTTCCTCCTTATAAATGTCTTCCAAGATGCAGCAGCATGAGCCAAAGTCTCCAACAGATATCGATGTATTTGGGCTCAGAGGTCTTTAATTTTCAGCTCCAGTTCACAGAAATATTGCACAGGTAAATCCAACTAAAACCTTAACTAAGAAGTCTAAGGCATGCTACCTCCACAGAGGAGACCACCACCCTAAAGAGTAGTCAGACTACCCTGAGCTATTACAAGCTAAGCAGGATTAGATGGTCAGTATATGTGACTGGGACACCTCCAAGGAAAATCCAAGATGTAGCTGAAGTTATTCATTTGATGGTGCTCTCTTTCAAGCAGTATGAAAAACCATGCCCTATTTCCAGAGGAAGTGCTATCTTTTGACTAAGATGTGAAACTGAAGTTCTGATTACTAGGGTCACTGAATTCCATTGTGCTTTTGCAAGAGGTGTTAACTCCAATGTCTTGGACAAGTTCCAGTTTGGGGAAATTATATTCCATTTACTTAAAATTCTCCCTTTATTTCCAGTTGGATAAGGAATTTTTCACTTGCTGTCCAAAACAGTTCTGTAGTGCAACTATGAGCAATTAAAAAGAGCTGGCTTGCAGCAGGCTGCATTTCTGTGGGTGAGGAAAGGATTCAGACATAGGCCCCAATCCTGCAAGTAGTTCCATGTGGGCAAATCCCATGCCTGCAGGGACCCCCTCTGAAGTTGATAGGGGTCCACATGGAAGCCACACAGAGCTATTAGCAGGATAAGGCTCATAGTTTGTAAGTGTGTTTGCTAAGTGTGTGGACCAGATTGTGACTGACATCTGCTCGAGTGCACAAGGAGCCTCTCCACCATCCGGCACCCTCTGCCCCTGCAGAGCGAGACTTTGCAATTACTTCATAGGGTTAGCGCCACTGAGCAAAGGGCACTAAGCTGAGCAAAGGGAATGGGGAGAAGTGGGTCCTATTGCAACTGTATTGTTCTCCATGCCCAAGCTGATACAAACCACATCTTTCTGCCAAGCCCCCCAAAATAGAAAAAACAGAGGCAAGTAAAATGGGATTTTCACTACCAAAGTAATGGTTTGATCTTGCAACAGACCAAGTGACTTTCTTGCAAATTAAAGTCTCAGCATTCTGTCTGATGCTCTCAGAACTGAAGAGACTCTGACTCTAAAACTACTAGAAGTGAGCTGAATCATAACTTTCAGTTGGACTTTTTGTTCCTTTTCTTGCTTCAGAGTTCAGAATCTGGATCCAGATCCACATTTTGCAGTATGAGACCCTCTCCATAAATATTAGGTTTTGTGCATTTGGGTGAAATTCACCTCTGGTCGGGGGGCAGCACAAGGACTTAAACAATACACTTTGTGCTGGTCCTCTGATCAGAGGTGTATTTCACCACCTGTGAAAGAGCTTCTGATCTGAAGTTCTCATTATCTAGCATGAATTTTCCTCAGAAGATCCTGATCAAGGCAAGTCTGGCAGCAACCTACTGAATTATCTCAGTCAACATACAAACACACTGAAATGCGGCCTCCTTAAAGCCATCTCAATGATGTTTGGAAGTTCTTGATAACACCCCTGTCTGGTATTAATATTTCCAACATACCAGTGCTCTACATTTAGTTCTACTGAGCAAAAATTTACATTTTAGTTGCAGTCATTGAAAATCTCATCCTAACAGTTGTGTAACTAAATCCTTATGTCAGCTTTGAAAATTTCAACCACAGTTCATAAGCAGTAAGGATGGGAAACTCAGTGTTCAGCTCTGTATATGGCTTCTGAACATTACTTCCTTCCCCACTGCACTCATCTTCGGACACTCTCTAATTGCACAGAAGTATACCCCATGTTCTTATTGTCTCTTTAGAAGTCATTTTTAAGTTTGGAGAAGGATATATTTATCTGTGCATGCTTGCTGTAGCCCAGAAAATTATGTACACAAATAAGCATGGGAAAGATTACTTTAAAATGCATTCCCAATAGCAAGTTAGATAGCAACAAACTGTTTTCCTCTAACTAGTCAGGGTTCTGAGATGCTGGTTAGAGATGCTGGTTTACAGTATAGTCTAAGTCCCTGTAATTTCATAGTCTTGTATCTGACATTTCTGACTTTTGCAGCATTTAATGTAGCGCAATTTTGACCTCCAGCTACTATTCTTATAGTAACTTCACTTCTTTGCCATCTAAAAAGTTGCAAATGTTCGACTGAGTAATCTTCACAGACAGTTGTTTCAGCTGTTGAGGAGGGCTGGCAAATTAGGAGAAATAGTGTATGAGATGGTTCAAACAAAATTGAATACTAATAAATAACAGTGAGAGTGAACTTGTGTGTAGTTCACATTCATGAGAAGAACAGGGGGCTCAATTCCTAATGAGCAAATAATTCACAACGAATAACTTATTCAATACTTTTCACCTCTTTTTATTCTAGCAAATGGCCCACTGGCAGATAGTGATTTTCTCTAATTTACTTGTAATTCAATTTTTTCCCCGCTAAGTACTTTCTCTGAAGAATTATTGGTCTGTGGATAGCTTGTTTGCAACATTCTATATTCAAAAATTTGAGCTGTGTTTGGGTAGTTTGGATTGGACACAAGATATGCTTTTGCCCTTTGAGTGGACAAGCATAACTTTTCACCACCAGAAACCTGGTTCTTAATTCTCATGTTTTCAGATTTATATTTTATTTTCAGCCAACATTCTCCAATAACTCATTAAAATATTCTGCTTCTATTTTCTGTTTCTGTTTTCCTGACAGAAAATTCATTGGCTGGAATAACTGCAGAAAGAACACAAAAGTCAACCAAATACAATGAAAATGAAGTAGATTGAAAAGACAATTACTGTTCAGGAGTGGGGTATGGGAGCCTCTAATTAGCTGTGCAATGTTTATTAGGGCTTTAAGGGTGGCTATAATCAATACATTCAATAACTGCCTAGATGGACTAGTAGAAAGGCATGAGACAAAAGATGTTGCTGCTAGTATGTGTGGGTGTGTATGGGGTTGATTTATTTTTGTGCTTTTCCTTCCCTTCTTCCTGAAGAGTCAATTTCTTTTGCTTTGGTGTGACATGAGGTAATCCTAAAAACACACAGGTCTTATCTAGAGACTGGCAATATAGTGGGGACGGACAGAGATGCAAGAAAAACCTATATATCTATGGCTGTTTGAGTTTCAAAGATGACATTTGAGGAGTTCTTTAGAAGTAAATACTGAATAGGTCCTTTAGGTACCTTATGAAGTAACCCAAACTTCATATTGATGCTCAAAACAGGTACCTTATTGTGTAATTATGCGACAGAATTTTCTGAGCGAACTCATGCACAGTTACCTGCACTAGGTGTCCATCTCGCAGCATGAGCTTCCTGTCATGGAGCAATACCTAGCACAGAATTTATACACCTAGCAACAGGGTGTGACTGCCAACCCTAGATTTGGTGTTCTGGGACATGTAATCTAGTAAGTAAATGGCAATTTTGTCACAGGCGAGTTTAACTGGAATAATAGTAGGACTTGAAAAGGTGTGTGTTTATTTTCAAAGTAGACAATGATTTAGCTGGTCTATTGCCAACATGTTAGTAAAAGGATCGATTTCTGAACACAGGGAGTAGCTCTTCATTCTTTCAAGTGAGGGATTTGGGTCACTGTGTGCGAATTTGCGTGTGTGTAGTGCGCTGATGTGAACAGCCACAGAGCTTTCTTCCAGTAGAACTCGGGCACTGTTAGAAGGATAGCAAAAACCCATATTAGCTCAGGGGACTCTTTCCAACACATCATGGCTTTTTGTTTAGCTAAAGTTCTTCTTTTAATCCTTTTAAAGAGAAACGTTCCCTAGTTCTTTGAGATACCCCAATATTGTGCAATAAACTAGCATTCGCCCATCTCTAATAAATGCTCATCAGCGAGGTCTATCATGAAAGGTTATGTGATCATTCATGAAAATAGGCTGAGGCTCATGGAAGCATTAAGTCTTGAACCTATGTCTCCATTGCAGTGTGTCTGAGCCTTAATACAAACATTTCACACAGAACTACCATTTATTGATGTGATCCTACATGCTAAGGTTCATTAGAGCAGATCTATTTTGATACCCTCAATTACCATTCTTTGCTTTTACTTGGTGATCATAATATTACCAGGTAGAGCCTATGAATCTCTTTGGAATGACAACAAGAATTTTAATGGAGCTCTCACAAGGTAAAACAAAACTTTGGCCGTGGTCTTAGATTCAGCTTTGTTTTCAACCAAAATACTAGTTCTGCAGGCAAGGCAAGATTTTAGACACTTAAACAGCAGTACTAACTTATGCCAAATACAGCTCTTATGAGGCCTAGCCCTTGGCACACTAGGTCCTAATCCTATGCTGAGGTCTCTGCGCAGACCTTCTGTGTAGAGTTACATTGCAGGATGGGGGGTAGGATGTTCAGCCAGGCACATTACTTATTAGCAGGATGTTCAACTATCTTTGGGCTTTACCCAGCAAACTCCCTCATGTGACTAGTTCCCATTGAACTCAGAAGGGCTATGCAACAGTCAGGTCTCCAGGCATGAGTAAGAGTTCCTAAAACATCTGCAACTTGGACTGTACCCGATTCTGCAGGCAGTCTTGGGGCTGCGTTAAAATTAATATTTGTTATCTATTTAAAAATGAATTAAAAACATTGAGTTTTGGGGAGATGTTTAAAATATAGAACCCCTGCTCCCAGCATGTAACCTAATCTGCACTCCTTCATCTCTCCCCTAAAAAGGTCATGCATTGACACATTAGTAGGATACAAAAAGGCATTAAGGGTACGTGCAGGCAAACTTAAATGTTCTTGAAATCAGGTTCTGACATTTGGAAATGTCCCGTGAAATAAAAATAAACAAACTCTTTTCCTGAAATTCCATTTTGCTAGGGTTCATATGCCCCCCAAGTCATGAAGCACTCAGTGTTTATCTGTATTATAACTGAAGAAAGCTGTCAAATCCTGGATTATCGTATACTGTATATAACATGAATTATATTTTGGTCTGTTTTCTTCACCAGTCATGTACAGATCATTCAAAACTTAGGAGACTAAGTTTATCCCATTTACTAACTTCTTGCTCCTGTCAACTGTCTTATGACTTGGCTTCTTTACTTGTATAGCTTTGCAACTGATCGTTAAGGTCTTTACTCTGTATATTAGCCAATGCTGAGATGGTTTATATTGGAGTTTGGTTTCTCCAATGTTAAACAGGTGGACTAGATGAACTGTGTTAGTTTAGGTTAACTGATTTGTTTTTAACAACGTTGACTTTACTTCCCTATGGTTTTTAACAATTCTAAATCTCATGGAAAAAAGATTAATTTAATTCTTCCCATGTTTATTTGGGCATGTTCTGATTAATTTCATATGTGGGGAATTCCATCCCTTTATAAAATCCCTATTGCTTGAGACGTCTCAATGGATAGCCAGGAACAATCCTGCATTGGATGGAAGGATAGAACTGATGAGCTAATAGATCTTTTCCAACTCTGACTTCTAATTCTGTACCCCCGGATGCAATGCTTTCAACTGGACAACTTCACAGAAGTCAGATGGAGTTGTTCCTGTTTATAGCAAAGCTGAATTTAGCTCTATGAGAATAAGAGAATTTGTTGTCCATTGACAGATACATTTCTAGCCTTAGAAAGTATAAATTAACATGACAATGCTTTTCAAAGGAGGCTTTTAAGGGGCAGTAGAAGGTAAATGACAGAAACTGAGGATTTGGGAATTAGAGAATAATGCAGAACATTTCACCGTACACTCAAACCAAAATTGGACCAAAAAGAAATGTTTCCACAGTCCTTATCTCATCAGATATCCTGTCTATAGCAATGTGAGTTTTGCCTGAATAAAGACAATATGACTGCGTCCTATTAATGGAACTGAATGACCAACGTTCTGATAGTTAATTCCGTCACTCCCCCAAGACAACTCAGAAACCAGTTCATAATTTGACACAAAAAAGAAAGGTGTTCTGGACAGTTTTGTAAGAACAAACAGTCATTACTGAATATTTGTTAAATAATAATGATCCCACCCGGGGTGGTATTTTCAGTAAATAAATACAAAAACATGTAAGGTTATTAGATTTTTCTGTGCTCATCAGAACTTGAGTGTCGCTCAGTTCACTACATATATCTTCATATTGCAATCAATATAATGGTATATACTTTTCATAGACATCAGACTTTAATATTAATTTGTTCTTATTTATATACTACGGAAAGACATAGAACATCTCTTCACTTCAATGATAAAGCCTTCATTCAAAATAAAGTATGGTTATATCATCACTGGGGTTAAGAAGATTTTATGTTTACTACTTGAAAGATTAATGGGTCACTCAAGCATTTACATTCTCATACATTTTTATGACAGTGCTATGAAGTAAATTTGATCTATGTGCAGAATAGAATGATAGGTTTAAATGTCTAACAGCTGCTCTTTTGAATTTCAGCAATGTTTTAAGTGTTGCTACCATTTAGCACTTCCACTGCTCATTGCAATTTACTGTTCGCCTCCATTAGTTATTTGTATTTGCGCAGGAAGACAAAAGGAAAAGAATTAGGTACAGAGAAAACAGTTTTACTTACTTTAAGCCACCTGAATTGAATAAATCTTAGAGGCGAGCAGATTATATATGATAAGATCTTTATATAAAGCATCTCAAGTGCAGAAGAGCCACACAGTGAGGTTACAAACATTTCTCCACTGGACCCTGTTTGAAGGATCCTTCATGTTTTCAATTGCATTAGAATGTCCTGCTACTCTCAGCTAATTCTGTGGGGTAAACAAACTGAGGGGCTGATTTCAGAGAAGCATTCCATAGAAAGGTTAGCAGTGCAGCAGGCAGTTCTGGGCTTATGGCCCCATGAGATGAGAATGCCTTGAATGCTGTTGCAATCTTTTCTTATGTGGATTGCAGAGCAGATGCAATCAGTTGCCCAGCACATTGAAATCACTCAAACACATAGGAAAATGCTGTACAGGGTACTTATGTGTGGGCTGGCAGGCAGCAGCCGTTAGTTTAGAATCATAAGAGCACCCAGGCTTTTGAGGTGGTATCATTCATTCTGGCCATGAAAGCATGGTTTCTGATAATTAAAGTGATGCTGCTATTTCAGTGCAGGATCTTAAATCTGGGAGAAGGGCGCCTCTCCAGTGCCTTAGGCGGTGTCCATTGCAAAACCTGTACATTCCCTCACTTAGTCCTCTTGCAAACGGGCAGATCCACAGACCATGCAAATGGGAAGTGAAATATTTGAAGACACAGGATCACGTTGTGACTGGCTCAACATGCATGCACAAATAAAGAAGGTACAAGCAGCCTCCAGCCTTGCATAAGGTCTGACCTCAATCTGGGTAGGGAAATCCAGGCACTGTGCTGGTTCCCAGAGAGGCTCTGCTATTTCTCCTCTCCATCCACGCATATACACCCTGTAATAAGGCAGGCCTTCTTTTCAGCTGCCAAATGACTCACTGCCATGCCCACAGTCTCTCAGGCTAAGCTGGACAATTAAATTAACAAAAACCGGTCCACAGCTCATCCTTCGCATCTGGCTCTCTCAGCCTATCCTCCCAGGGGACTCTGGTAGTTCCACTGCTCCTGCAGCTCTGTGGCTCACTTCCCCTCATCCAGCTCCTTTTCCCAAATGGACCCGCTCCCGTCCAGTGCTGTTCTCACTGCACCCCTCTCTGACTCTTTATAAGCCACATGCAGCCCTGCCTCTTTAAGTGGCTCACCTGGGAGCACCAGCTTCAGCACAGAGGAATTGGACCTACTTCAGCGACAGAGGCCAGCCACTCCATGACATACCCTCTGTCTAGGCATGTTCATATACTGCATGGCCCCCTCCTCTGGCACAGCCAGTGTCTTCAAGGCACAACCCGGCCCGGTCAGGTGCATATGAATTTTAACCCCCCATGCTCCCTATTTAATATGAGATAGGACACCGGCTGGCAGATGAGGACAGTTTCCAAAGGCCTGGGCCCTGGCATAGAGGCCATTAAGCCAGAGATCGCATAATCCAAAATAACACATACATGCAGAGCTAATGACACAAACTTGCAGACAAGTCAATCTAATGCACTTGCTACATTTCACATGGGATGAGACTCTGTTTAACACAGCAGGGGTACAGAGTACCCCAACCTCTGCCAACCCTGGCACAAGGCAATTAAAGGACGCAGAGCAGGATCTGACTGCACCCTTCTCACCTAGCATTGTTTGCCCTAAGGCAGTCACTTTGGGCCACGTTGTGATGTGTGTTCTCATGCTGGGTACCACTTTACTCCAGATGTAGCCCTCCTGAAGTAAGTGGGGCTATGGAATCTGTGGAGTCTGGAGTATGGTACATCATACAACCTGGCCCTTTATGTGAATGTGAAAAGAAAAGGTCACATTTAAATTTCACACCCTACCAATAAATCCAACAGAAGCCTAATTTTATGTTAGAAATGATGCCTCGAGCAATGCTTGTGTGGCCTAGAAAGGAAAAGGTTTAATATTTGCAAAAGTTCTCTAACCTGGCTTTCACCTGCTTCTGCTCCCGGAAGCGTTTTCTCTCCTCGAGATACTCAAAACCCCACTAGCTTCTTCATGCTGATCCAGTTAAGGAGAAGAAAACTTATTCTGTGAGTTATATAGGCTAGTCACAACCAGCTCCTCTTCATCTGATGCTAGCATTCTGACACCAGTGTCACTCCTCTGCCACATGGTAGCATTAGTCTGGGACCTCGCAGTTTGGCCGCCCAGTGGATGAGAAATCAGCGACATGGAGTCTGGGTACAGTCTGAGGCTATGCCTACACTAGCACTTTTGTCAATCAGGGGTGTGAAAAAACCCACCCCCCTGACCGACATAAGTTTCACCAACAAAAGTGCCGATCTGGGCAGCACTGTCGATGGGAAAGCATCTCCTGCCAATGTAGCTACCACTGCTCATGGGGAGTGGTTTAATTATGTCCGTGGCAGAGCTCTCTGCTGCTGACAGAGAGCAGCTACGCAGGAGACCTTACAGCCGAGCAGCTGCAGCAGTCCTGCGGTAAGGTCCATAGTGTAGATATAGCTTTACTGTAGCCAGGTTTATTTACACACATACACTAGACCTGGAACAGAAGTGGCCATAGACAACATGAGGTCAATCCCCTTCCTGGGTTCTCAGCCCAAATGCCAATGCCTGGTTCCCAGTGAGCAACTCTGCCTCAAGAATTGACTCCAATGTGAGAGCAAGGCAGAGAACAAACTCCGCCACAGCTCACACAGATCCTTCTACCCAGAACTCTGCATAATACAGCTAATACCTCCCAGCAGGCCTTCCACAACTGAACTTCTGCTGGGCACCCTAAGCGAAAGGACTGGAAGACTACATATATCAGTACCACCTGATAGAACACCACGTTCTCCATCCATGCTCCCATTCCAAACCATTTCCTTACTCCAAATAAAAGAGGAAAAGAGGAAAAGGAAGGTTCAGAAGCAAGTAAGGAAAGGGGTAGGAAAGATGAGTCCTTTTGTTAAGGTACAGGGTGGGGAGTCAAGAGAACTTGGCATACCTGCTGTCCTGCCAAGCCCAAATATGAGACAATGTGTAACTAAGGTCCAAAGTGAGAGATGTAGAATTTTATTATATATATATATATAAAAAAATGAAGGAAACTTTAAATGCAGTGAGATTCATCCTTGCAATGTAGATAACTTTGTAGAGCTTCAGTTTTAGGATTCTTTATTTCGGATAGTCAGTAATAAAAAGTACATCTATTGTGTGGAGCACTGTAATTTCGGGATTAAAATGAATGACACTTGAAATGGAGGACATTTCAGAGTCCTGGACCTTGGCTCCACTTCCAGCTCTGCCAGAGGTGGAGATTTCCAAAAAAAGATTTCCAAAAAAGATGAGTTCTTTGGAGTGGATTAATTTTTGGGTGCTCCACTTAAGGCACCCTAAAGGGAGTAGGCGTTTCAGAGAGAGCTGAACACTTGATAACCAATCCCTTTTAATGTGTCAAGTGAAGCCCCAAAAACTGGTGCATTCCAAATTACCAGTCATGTCTGAAAATCTCATCCTAGCTAATCCTTCTGTGCTAGCTCCCAAAGGGACATGGGCTCAGCATCTTCACTGCTTTTTTTTTTTTTTTTTTTTTTTTAAATAAAGGTGCCTCCCCACTCAATGGCATCTTCAGCCCCGAGTTAGATACCATGGCTCCCTTTACAATGCCCGGGGAGAGGCAGTCTAGTAAGAAATTCATATAAGCCAGCAAGTTGAGTGGAGACCTGAGCTAGCCAGTAGGAAACGCCAAAGAAAGGGGCATGACCCGGCACTTAACACCAGGGCAGAGGGAAGCACCTCCCTCATCTTGGGAATCAATATTCATTAGCTCAGAGGTTTGAATTGTGGGGTCTCACATCCCAGAGAGTGCCTTAACCACCAAATTATAGATCTAATCTCTCTCCCCTTGGCCCAGTGAATATTTAATACAAAGTGGAACAGCTTCAAACAGGAGCGAGCAAGAAAAAACCCAGTCCAGAACACAAGATAGCTTGCTGGTAAGGAGACTCACCTGGGATGTAGGGACATCTGAGTTCAAGTCCTTGCTTCAAATCAGTCAGAAAGAGGATTAGAAAAAACAAACAATTTCCCCACATCCCATGCAAATACTCTAACCCTAGCTGTGTTACTGGGTATTGGGAACCCCCACCCCATCTGGTTGTCTTGTGTGCAAGACTCAAATTGGTAGGCATGCTCTAAGAACATCTACTTGATCAGCCTCCTAGGCAAGATACCACAATCCTAACAATCAGCATTCCTCTTCCTAGGCAGGGGCGGCTCCAGACCCCAGCATGCCAAGCGTGTGCTTGGGGTGACATGCCGCGGTGGGCGCTTTGCTGGTTGCCGGGAGGGTGGCAGGCAGGCAGCCTTCGGCGGCATGCCTGCGGAGGGTCCGCTGGTTCCGCAGCTTCGGGAGGTCCACCGGAGCTGCGGGACCGGCAACCGGCAGAGTGCCCCTCCGCGGCATGATGCCGTGCTTGTGGCGGCGAAATGTCTAGAGCCTCACCTGCTCCTAGGGTTCAGGTGGAGCTAGACAACAAGCAGCTTGGTAGCATCAGGATTAAGGTGGCTTCGTGCATGTTCATCGGTTGAAATTAGTTGCCTCAGGGAGCTTTTCTGGCAGAAACATCAGCATGGCTAGAATTAGGCAGCAGTTTAGTTTTTGAGAATCTCAATGGTATTTAAATGTTGGACTTACAGTGGCAGCTGGAAGCCCCTTTGAAGAACTAGTCATCTACACCTGAATTTCCCCATCTATACAATGGGGTTAATAATATTTCTCTACTTCACAAAGATGTTGCAGGGATTAATTAATGATTTTAGAGCACATATTTATAGTGATGGAAGGAGGGTATATCAGAATAGGTGCAAGTTCTTCTGATGATATATACTCTGTGACAAATACACCACAAAATAGTGCATGTCATCATCAGATTTTGGATAGTACGAACTTCCGTAAGCTTAAAAATAAACCTTTTTCCAGCTAAAGTTTTCAAAGAAGATGAATTGTTATAATGAAGCAAACCATTAAAGAACTGTAAATTAAACTGATGAGGTGTCTGCACAGCCCCATGAATAAGTGATACTTGAACAGAGAGTGCATGTGTTCATTTATGAACAATTCCATTTCCAGTGTCAAGTACAGACTCTTCTCCTCAATCCTTTGTTACAAAGGGAGCTTTCAAAAAACAACAATTTTGTACAAAAAAGCACCCTAACCATGATGTATATGGCGTAACTATTCCTATTCAATAAATCAGAAACAGCAATCCCTGTTTATTATAATAGTATTAGCTAACCTTAATTCCCCCCCACAAATAGATTAGTTGCCTGATTCCTCCAAACTTACTTCATTATGACTAATAAAAACCAGATAAATAAGTGCAGATACACAAATTAGGACCCGTGTAATATTATTAATGCTAGCGTAATTTACAGTCCCAAGAAAACTTCTAGCAAAGTATAAATTCACATGCTGAAGAATATAAATGAGAAGATAATTAGACTCTAATTAAGATCACTCTTTGATGTACAGCTGCAAGGATGCACAGTAATGGCTGCAGCCTCATTAACCATGTAGGTAAAGCAGTTGTTTATACTTTTAATCAGGGACAATTTATTATTAAAGGCACTGACTCAGCCAGACATTCAAATACATGCTTAAATTCAAGACAATGCATTTAAGTGCTTTTCTGAATAGAGATGGGATTATTCACATGCTTAAGGTAAAGCCTGTGCTTAAGTACTTTGCTGAATTACAATCAAACAGAAGCTTAGCTTGTCAGCCTTGTGTAGATCTACAAGGGTGGAGGAGGAGGTGGGGCCAAGAAGCATCGCCCCTTGTAGCCCTGTATGGGGACTAGGTAGAGGACCAGTTCTTGTATAACCAAAGCTCAAGGACAGGGCGGGGAGAGGAACAAGGGAAGCAGGGTCATGGCTATGTCCCTATATAGCAACCAATGGAGCTCGCCCACAGCTTAAGTAGGAGAAGCCCCTAGTCCATGGGCTTGGGTTATAAGGTTTGGAGAGGTCCAGGGCCAGATTTTCAGAACTGAGCATGGATAAACATGTGCAATGTCTGCAGCTGCACCACTGTCAAAAGTCATTCCAAGCACACTTGCAGTAACTGGTCACTTTTATGGTGACACACGAGAAGTCATCAAAATGGTATGCTGCTGGACCATGCAAACAGGACACACAAATGTGTACCCTATTTAAATGCACATTTGCATACATGCAGGTTTGATAATGGGGCTTCATATAAGGTGATCAAAGTTACACAACAAGTCACAGTGGAAATCCAGAAATGGAAGCCAGGAAACGTGACTCCTAGACCGCCGCTCCACCCATTGCCTCTTAAAGCATCCCCAGATACATCCAAGCAACGAGCATCCATCTCAGCCACTTGGAAAATAGTTAAACACTCACATATAACTGTAAATAGGAACAGTGTTAAACCTATGTTTCAGTATACACGGATATCATGTTCTACAGTTTACTAATAAAAGGCTAAAGTCAGTAGCACAGTTCCAGATCTTTCACTTCATCACTCCACGGGCTGGTTTCTCCGGGTGCCCTGACACTTGTACTGAAAAAGATCCACAGAGTAATGAATGTCAGACTTGTTTGGTCTCATTAATCAAATGTTTTATATATGAAGGTGGCAAATGCATGACTTCTGCTCAGACAACTGGGGGAGGATGGATGAATGAATCAGCAAACTCCTTTCCCCTACTTCATGAAGTTTATTCCATATTTGTGGAGACCTTAGCCAACTCCACATCAAACTTTCATGTGCTGAACAATCCTGCATCGGCACTGCGGGGAGTGACTAGATGATCTTAATAGTAATAGGGATGGGGCTATATATTCCTCTGCCCTGCTGCTTGTGGCATCATTCATACCAGTGAAAAGTGAATGCAAAGTTGGTGTAAAGCCTACCTGAATTGTAGTGTTTTACACCCACATTCCATAGATTCATAGATTCCTAGGCCATTGCAATAACCTAGTCTAACCTCCTATATAGCACAGGCCATAGAACTTCCTCAAAATAATTCCTAGAACGTCTTTTACAGAAACATCCAATCTTGACTGGAAACAAACCAACCAACAAAAAGGTGGTGGATTCTCCATGATGGACAATCCACCACAACCTTAGTTAACCACTGGAACAATTTACCAATCTCAACGTTAAAAATTTATGCCTTAATTTCCAACCTGAATTTTTCTAGCTTCAACTGCCACCCACTGGATTGTGTTAGACTTTTCTCGGCTAGATTAAAGAACCCATTCTTAAATATTTGTTGTCCATGTAGATACTTATAGATGGTAATCAAGTCACCCCTTAGCCTTCTCTTCTCGAGCTCCTGGAGCTCTGTCCCAATAAGGCAGGTTTTCTAATCCTTTCTAATCCTCATGGCTCTTCTCTGAACTCTCTCCAATTAATCAATATCCTTCTTCAATTGTGGGCACCAGAACTGAACACAGGATTCCAGCAGTGGGCACATCAGTGCCTAATACGAGATAAAATAATCTTGCTACTCCTACCTGAGACTCACGTTTATGCATCCCAGGATCACATTAGCTCATTTGACCACTCACGTCCAGCTGATTATCCACCACAACTCCCAAATCTTTCTCAGAATCAGTTTCCTAGGGTACAGTCCCCCATCCTGTAAACCTGGGCTGCCTTCTTTGTTCCTAGATGTATCCATTTAACCATATTAAAAATGCATATTGCTTGCTTGTGCCCAGTTTACCAAACAATCCAGATTGCTGTGAATCAGTATCCTGTCGTCTTCATTATTTACCACTCCTCCGCAATTTCTGGGTCACATGTAAACTTTGTTAGTGATGATTTTATGTTTTCTTCCAGGTAACTGATAAAGTTAAATAGCATAGGACCAAGAACCAATCCCTGTGGTTTCCTGCTGGAACACACTCGGTTGATGATTCCCCATTTACAATTACATTTTGAGACCGTTCAATTAGCCATCTTTTAATCCATCTAACGTGCACCATGTTAGTATTATATAGTTCTAGTTTCCATGAGTGTAAGTAAATGGCTGTGCGTGGCATAGGGCAATGGAGAATCTGGCTCCTAATTTCTACAATTCTCTTCTTCCCTTTCATAGAACTAGAAACCAAGCCAAATTTAATCTGTCTTTCTAATACTGCCTTCTGCACCTCCAACAGCTATTTCAGTGCTTGCATTTCCCATGGAATATGTTTTGAGCCATGAGAGGGAAGATCCAAAGTTTAGTTTCACCTTTTGGCTTTCTTCTGTAAAACCTTTGCATGATCCTAAACTGTCTTTGGACTGCTCTGACAATGCCACACACTCAGGATGACATTCTACTCAGACAGCTTCTTATACATTAAATGGACAAATATCACTCTTCCCATGACTTGAAGTTTAATAGTTCAATCCAACTTCACTAACACATACTATCACAAGTGATAGGCAGTATCCTCACAAACTAACTTCTCTGAATATTTCTGAAAGGCTTCTTAACAGAGGTGCTGCGGGAATGATGTTCAGAGAGAAATGAGGAATTTGGCTGGTCATTGTGGTGCCTGTTTTCTTGCTACTAGACATTCTTGAATTGCTGTTTCTTTTTCCTCTTTTTTTATTGTATTTGTTAGAGGTTCTTAGATTGTTCAGGTAGGTTCTTGTTCTTTTATAAACTAAACAGACATACAAGTCAATAGAAAAGAGGGGGAAAATGAATACACGTGAAACTATTTTATTTTAAAATTCCTTTGAAAACAGAATGTAACTGTGTCAGGAGATGCTGGTTAGAATCATCACCTACCACTATCAGGAAATATATAGTACTATATCTTTAAGGAATGGATCCAAAGCTAACTTGGCATCAATGGTCCTAAATCTGCAGCACTGTGAGGTTTCTTGGTGATTCCGTAACTTTGAGATGACAGAGAGAGACTGTAGCCAAAAGACAGGGATAACTAGAATGCCTTAATGGGTTTCTAAATCACACACACACCAGTGCCTGGCAGTTTTACCCTCTCTGCATTTCAGCCTGATGAAAACAAGACAAGCAACACAGAAAACACATACGTGATAAGGTGTGCGATGCTTTGAATACAGCAGGGAAATGTGTATGACATTTTCTCTCTTCCATTTGCCAGTAAGCGAGAGAAGGCTTGTGCATGTTTGTCAGTCTGGTTCTCCATTAACTCTCTCTTCACGGAAATAAGGGCATATTTATGCAGAGTGACTAATGAATGGATGCATTCCAGCATCTGCTATTGTGTATTTCCTGTAAAGTCGTTTATTATTCTAGCTAACAAACAGTGTTCTTGGGCTGATGTTTAAGATTAATGAGGCATTTACTCCTATTCAAGAAACAAGTTCAGAAGACATTTTCTCCCATTGAGTTGTGTTGATAGTTTAATTAATGCCATTAATACACTTAAGTCACCAAAAATTTTTACAGTAACATTGAAGAAAGTTTTGAATTAACCTGGTAAAACAAGGAAATACAGACTTAAAAGCTGCAGCAGAACACATCTCTTTGTGGCCAGGTAATATAAGGCTTCCCAGACAGTGGATGATCTTATAGACTATATGAGTAACAAAACCAAGAGGTAATGAGCAGAAGTAATGATGGTGTTTCAGTCTTAACGCTGTTTCCGTGCTTGTGTGGGCTTAGTCATGCCCTGAATGTTATTTCATTACATTTTTTTTTGTGTGGTTTGCATGTCATCTTTTTTCACCCCCTCAGAAGCATTGAAAAAAGGAAAGAAAGAATATCCCCTCATTGAAATGTACGAGTTAACACAATAGACCACAACCACCATTTTCAGAGTTGTTATGGTTTATGGTTTAAAGACATATTGAGGAGACTTTTTGAAGTGTCTTATTACATCGACATAACAGAAGGAATTTAATAGCTCTTTCAGTGTTCCTAAGGCTTCTTGTAGAAGTCTATGTGTGGGGGCTTTAGATTACAGATGGATGAACTTGTTTCGTCTAATTCTGAAACCCACTCAGACCACTAATGTTGAAAGCTCCATTTCAACTGAACCGTTATGGGGTTTACTTTCCACATAAAGGAAAGTATGAGGAAAGGAGCAGAGAGAGGAGAAAAGCCAGTAGGAAAATGGTGCTTACAGATAGGGTGCCCAGACAGCAAATGTGAAAAATAGGGACGGGGGTGGGGGGTAATAGGAGCCTATATAAGAAAAAGACCCAAAAATCAGGACTGCCCCTATAAAATCAGGACATCTGGTCACCCTACTTACAGGCCTCACCTTCCCAGGCGCTTCTCCCAGAAACAAACATGGTTTCCAAATGAAGTCTTCACATGAAGTCCCAAAATAAACAAAAATAGACCTCACTGAGTTGCTAACCCCGACACCTTTTCCTGTCATCAGGTCAGCCTCATCCCCACTCTGACACAAAAGCATCCTTTTCCTACCTGCCATATAAAACGCTGGTTTCTCAATGATCTTCAGCTGACTTGCCCTGACAAGCCTTTAACCTTTTCTGGCTAATCCCTAAATCAGAGGTGGGGAAACTATGGCCCGTGGGTCAGATCCGGCCTGCGGGACTGTCCTGCCCAGCCTGAGCTCCCGGCTGGGAAGGCTAGCCACCGGTCCCTCCCTTGCTGTCTCTTCGTCCTCCACAGTCTCAGCTTGCAGGGCTGCCAGCACTCTGGGCAGCAGGGCTGTGACCTCCTGCTGGGCAGCACAGCTGCAAGAGCGCCAAGGTGTAGTGTATTAAATTGCTCCCCGTAGGAATGTGCTACTTATGGAGAACCAGGACTGGTAGCCATGTAGTATACAGTAAGTGGCACATTCCTACGGAGATCAATTTAATACACTACCCCCTGGGTAGGGAAGGCTGTGCCTCTCCAAACAGCCTGGCCCCTGCCCCTTATCTGCCCTCCCCACTTCTCACCCCCTGACTACTCCCCTCAGAATCCCCAACCCATCCAACTCCCCACCGCTCCCTGTCCCCTGACTGCCCCCCGGGGCCTCCTGCCCCTTATCCAACCCCACCACTCTCCACCCCCTTACCATGCCACTCAGAGCAGCAGGACTGGCAGCTGTAAGTAGAACACCGTAAGTAACACATTCCTACGTGGAGCAATTTAATACACTACCCCCATGTGGCCCTCAGGCCAAAAAGTTTGCTCACCCCTGCCCTAAATTCTTCCAACATGCATAGAAGATGGAGGATTTGGGGGATGAGGGAGATCAGACTCTTATTGGATGGTCTCATCCCCGTCCAGAGTGCTTTTAAGGAAATACATGTATCAAACTACCATATACAGGACACACTACTTCCTTCCTAGTATAGAGCACTGGCTTCCTTTGTTTCCATCTATTAGCAAATGGCTTTCTCTTCCTTTCCTTTTTTAATATATAAAAACAGGATCATGCTGAAAAGCATAATGGGTTTAAATTACAGAGGTAAGTGGTGTGTGGCACAAATTAAGTTTGCAAATCTATAGCACTCCCCCGGCCCACGCCCAATACCATAAGACAAAAAAAGCCACCACAAAGAAACCAATATAAAATCAGCAAGCTCAACAACACTCCCTCCCCCAACACTTGAATGGTTTGTGAAGCCTTGAATGGGGCTGGCCCAGCTCTACTTTTTAAAAGCAGCTTGTTCACTTGAACTCCCTCAGTAATCTCTATGAACATGCTTTGTGGGAATGGAACTCCAAGGGTCAGGAGAGGAGAGGTCAGCATACACATTGGTTGCTGGCTGCTCTGAAGCACTGTCTAACCAGAAAGCTATGTGAATTACCTGACTGGGTCATGCTAGCTAAGCCAAGATGGTCTCTCTCCATGTCTCCCTCTAAATGTTGACCCCTATTGGGAGTGGGTTTGTGGGCAGTGGCAGCTGCAGTGTAGCATGTGGAGAACTTGTGAGGGACTGAACAGAGACAGAAGGGTTATCAATTATCAGTTTCAAGTGCTAATGTATTTCATAATGCTAAAAGAAAATCTAAAACTATACTGGCCAAAATGACATCCATGTGGTTATTGTAGAGTGATGCCTTCAGGAAATCTCACGAAAACAATCGCGCTTGTACTGTACATCAACTTTTCTAAAAAAGAGACATTGCCTGAATTTAATATCATTGTTAGTTAGACATTCATCTCCTCCTGCTGACTGTTCCCTACCAGAGATCATAATCTTGTTTCTGCCATCATTAAAATTTACTCAGCCTCTAACTTTGATACCATCAACAATAGAGCGTGGCCACAAATGATGAATCAGAAGTAGGATCATGTGAACTACTTCGGAGCTTTCATATAGATATCCCTAGTAATAAAACCAAAGAGAAATACAGAAAACAGAATGGTCTCCAAGGAGAATGTTTTTCAGAAGACACTAGCAGATCTAGATGATCAGATACTGTTGAGATAGACATGATTACAGGAACCTAAACAGATTAAAATAGAATAAAGTGAAATGCTTAATCAATTTTTTAAATGTCACTTGAGACTATTTGCATTTAACATCACTCAAAATTGTTTGAAAGAAATTTGATTGATAATCTCATGAAAACTATATTTTTCCAGGACTTTAATACTGTTTAATCTGTGGTTGTTAGCATTAGATTTAAAAAGACACACTGTACTCAACTGTATTAGGCATGTGAAAGGACTTTCATTCCTAATTAGCTGTGCTTAAGAAAGGATTGTAAACCCCTTCTGCCCCAAAACTACAAAATGTTCCTTTAACAAAAATCATACTTGTTAAAACTTTTTTTATTCTCAGCTGAACTATGCTTCAACTCAAAGCAAATCAAGTCAGTTGATTCCATTCTACGAGAGGATAGCTTTAAAAAAAAAGTGTCCATTGGGTACTTGAACAGTGGTCCCTTGTCTGTCACATCCAGACATGGCTTATACTTCACACACTAGTGACCATGAAAAGCAATCCTTGTGACTTCTGAAGCCCCATCACAAAAAAAAAAACCCAAAAAACTTTTCTTGAAATGTCACGCACAGGGGGAGGGTGGGCTGACTGCTTGCATCTCCTATGATTAATGACTTGTGGCCTTATTGTGTGGAGGCTGCTAATTAGCTTCAGACTGATTAAGGACGCAGAAGGCAAACTTTAGCTTGATAAACTCGAACTTCTCCTCCACCCCCCGCACCAGTACAAACTCGGCATGTGGAAACTTTGACATCCACTTTTTTTTTTTTTGAAACACTGGACAAATTCTCAGCAAGAATGAATGTACTCCCAAATGACTGCTTCATTTGGCATTCGCTCTGCTGAATCACAGGCCTGGACTGTAGTATTTTTCTGCTCAGTACAATATATTTTTAAAATCCTAACAAGGTTTCCTGCTTTTTGTTTAAAAACATTTGGCACATTTGTGAGCAGACTTTGCACACTAATTTTTCAAGTCCCTGTCTGCATTCACTTGGTATAAAACTCCCAACCAACCAGTCAATATTTGTTAATGATTATATAAAATATAAAAGTGAATCAGTTAATTATAATTCTCTAAATAGATGCACACAGCCTTTTTAGATGCTTGTTAGAGATGCAATAAAAAAAGCAGAAGATCCTCAACTTCTAAATTGTTATTGCTTTTGACGACCTGTTTAACTCTTAAACTCAAATCCTGCATTTGATATAAATTACAGGCCATTATTACAGAGGTGGAGGTCTAATACTTAGAAAGTTTCCATTCCCACTCCCCGCAAAGGATTAATTGGCTTGTTAAGTTGATCTTCTCATAGAAAAGCATTCATTCCACTAACATAGGAAGGCTGCAAATACCTACACATGCCAGATTTTTAACACTAACCTCAGCAGTCTGATGTACTACAGCATAACGCTTATTAACTTAATAGCTGATTACTTGTCCTCTGGGCACAAGCAGCCAAAATTAAAAACCTTAACAGCTCATAACAAAATAATACTAGTCGGTTGTTTTAGGAGATCAGCATTTCCAAGGGAGTGGAAAAAACCTGCAGAATAGCTCCATGCAGGGGAGGTTTCTTGTTTTCAAAGAGGTGGATTAGAGTGCTGATAACAAACCCACTGAATAATCTTTATATCACGAGACTGTGTAAACATGTACACATCCTGTATGTGTGCACAAATAATAAATTAACCAGAGATTATCCTAGTGACCTTTTTAATTTTCCCCTAAACAAATTTATTCCGTTCATCTAAATCCTTCCAGATAGCTGTTGGCTTTTAGACTTTGAGGGGCTTCCTTTTGAACCCCTGGATGTGCAACACATTGTTATTCATTTGTAGCACAATAGGCCCTTGATCACTGACTGGGGCCTCTAGGTGCTGCATATACATAATGAAAAGGCAGTTCCTGCTCAAGAATGTTTACATTCAAGGCCTCAGTCCTGCAAAAAATGCACTTATGCTTAGGTTTACTACCATTAGCAGTCCCACTGGCATTATATGTATGTGAGTTTGCAGGATCAAGGCCTAAGTTTTTGAAGGCAGAGAACAGATGGATACAGATAGATCGACCAAGGGAGAGCAAGATAACCATGAGATGAAAATGATTTACATTCTAAGTAGGAGTCCTAGCACACCAGATGGGATTAGGCCATCCACTGCATTTTTTAGGCCCTAAATCAAGATACTTTAGCACATGCTTAACTTGAAGCATGGGAGTAGGCCTGTTGAAGTCAACAGTAATCAATGCCTTAATCAGTAACAAGGCACATCATTCACTCTGTGCATGCAAATTTATTTCTCTCAGTCATCACTAAGACTATTTGCTGTATGAGGAGGAAAAAAACCGACAGGCGAAATTCATCTTTGATGCACGGGGCATATCTCCACTGCAGTGAATGGATCTCTGCCTCACATTAGACCTGGATTTAACACAGTGCTTTTAAAAGATTCAAAAGCCTGTGTAAGACTCTTCTGGCCCATTTTGTTTTTGAAATAGCTCTTAGCAGTGTCATAATTCACAATGATTGTAGTCAGACTTTGTTTATAAGTCTCTATTGTTCAAGAACAATAGAATTGTGACCTATAAGAACTAAGAACTGCAACCAAGACCCACTTCATACATTCTCAGGGTGCACTTTCTGAATAAATGGAACAGTACTCTATTGATGTCAACTGGCCTGCAGAAAATAGACTTCCTAATAAATCTAAGCATAAATCTGTCTTAGCCCTATCTCACCATCTGTACAAACCCACCAAAAAGTGAAATCACAAAATTAATAAGAACAACAACAAGCCTCTCCAAGAATTAAAGGCTGAAATATTATCCACAGACTACATGGAGCTTAGTTTATATGCAGGCCAGCACTGTGGAAAGGGTTCTACAGGATCCAGAAAGCAACAGGTGTAATCATAGCCTGGGCCAGGGCAAAGTAAATAAAATTGACTCTGAAGCTGAGAGTCTTTCACTCTCATGTTTCAGTAACATCACTGATAATGCTACCTTTCCTCCTTCTGTAATTCATCAGCTTCATCGTCTTCTCTCTTATTTTCTGCTCCTCCTTTTATACCCAGGACCTCTGCAGCTGCTATGTATTTACTTGCAAAGCACAGAAAAAATAAATCAATTCACACTTAAGTTAAAAATAAAAACAAAGCTTGGGGCTAGTGGAGGTCTTAGTGGCTAGCTTGGGTGGCTAAAGGATTAAACGAAAGCTTTATCCACCTGCAGTACTCTTAAGGAAGGAAATTCAAAGAGATAGGTTAGGTCACAAGAGCATTAGGGGACTAAGGCATTATTTTACTTTGTTTAATTTTAAAGGATGTGGGTGAAAGAAAATACAGTGGAACCCAATGAAACATATGTTGCAGGATAGATTTGTTCAGTGGAATACATTTTCTGTGCATTGAACCAAAGCAGATTACTACTGTGTGTAGATTTCTCAACAAAACATTTACTCCAGTAATTCAGTAGTATTCAATGCCATAATGAGATGAGCAAAATCCTTGCATCCTAACATCTTCAAAACTTTGTGAATTGGTCCCTGCTGCAGGGGGAAGAAAACATGCAATCCAAATGCATTAAGTTGCTAAGATTTGGATTCTTTTACGGCTCCTAAAATGTCTGGAAGCAGATCATGGCTCCTTCACAATGCAACAGCTCTTGTGCAATTGTTTTTAAATCAATATATCTTACTTCCTGGATTGATGGTGAATGGTCACCACTATTGGAGCTTTTCTTGGCTGTTTGTGACTGGTCACAAAGCAGAGGGTATTGTCACTGATTGAGGTAGCTATTGAAGCTTTCAGGGAGAGAAAACTGTTTAGGGAAGGGAAGCAGGATTAGGGAGTTGAAGAAGTTAAATGCTTTTCTTAAAAAAAACCAAACTAAACTGTTTTAATTAGTTGGCTGGATCCTGTCACATCCACAGCTAATAATTGTGGAAGTGTGCATAGTCCTAGCTGGAAAAGGTTTTAGCTCCTTGAGGCTCCAATCCTGCTCCCACTGAAGTGAATGGCGAAACTCCCATTGACTGCAGTGGTGCAGGATCAAACCCTGAGCCGCCTCCACGCCAGAGCTCTGGCAAAAGGGCTTGGGGTCTCTGGCCCCCTGTTGTGCCTAGTAACAGTGTCTTAGAACATGTACAGTATCCCTGCAAGATGTGCTGCATATAAATTCCTCAGGACAGAGACCGTTTCTTCCCATTGGTTTGTACAGTGCCTACAACAATGGATCTTGGACTCCGACTAGCGCAGCTGGGTGTTTCTGTAATATGAATTATGGTGAGTAGAATTCTGTAGTTTTCCAGACATGGCCACCAAAGTCATTGACACAAAGTATCTGCATGTAAAGGCCCCGTCCTAGCTGTGAAGGGTGCAGCCACATCCTTGTCTGGCTCATTTGAACCCCTCTGTGCTAAGGCTCAATAGGTGTCTGCCACACTCCTCACGCTGTGCGAAGCAGAGTTCCATAGAAAATACTATTTGCCTTTATTAGTCATCAGCTCTTTGGCCTCAGTCAGATTCAGCCAAGACTTTAAGCACATGCTTAAATGGATTGAGACCACAGTGGGGGGGGGGGGGAAAAGTCATGGTAGCAGAGGATTGAGAGCTTGATCCAAAGCTCATTGAAATCAATGGCTGGGCTTCCACTAGCTTGTGAAAGTAGAATTAATTATATTGTAAAAATAAGAATGGATTAAAGAAATGTTGTATGTACCTTTAAGCAGAAATGAGAAATGCTGAAATACAGGTGCCAGGAAAAGAAACATTAGGCATAAACAAGGGTGCTAATGGCGAAACATTAACAGAAGATCGGTAATAGTTAAGTAAGGAAATAAGATATGCATGGCTAGCCCAGGTAAACTTATCAGATTCTGCTTCCTTTGTTATCTTGCTAAATGCTCCCCCCATTTATCTGTATAAATAAGATAGTTTGTATCTTGTATGGTGCTCACATTATCTGGGTGTATTAGCAGAGCGCTGTGCTAATAAAACAGAGTGGTCTGACAAACTGTGAGTCCTGAGTCTAACTTTGACAGGCTTCAATGAGATTTTGTCACCTGCGATATTGTAACCTAGAACCTCAATCAGTTAATAGTCAGGTAAGTTCCAAGTTGGTTTCCCATGAGCATTCAGGAAAAAAACAAAACACCCCCCAATCCCACCTTTGTTGTTTAGCACCATAGGCTCCCAGTCCATAACTGGGTCTCCCAGGCACTACCACAATACAAACAATCAGGGGCAGCTCCAGGCACCAGCACACCAAGCGCGTGTTTCGGGCAGCAAGCCACAGGGGGCGCTCTGCTGGTCGCCGTGAGGGCGGCAGGCAGGTTGTCTTCGGCGGCATGCAGGTTGCCTTCGGTGGCATGCCTGCGGAGGGTCCACTGGCCCTGCGGCTTTGGCAGACCTCCCGCAGGCTGCCGCTGAATCCGCGGGACCGGGGACCTCCTGCAGGCAAGCCGCCGAAGGCAGCCTGCTTGCCGTGCTTGGGGCAGCAAAATACCTAGAGCCACCCCTGCAAACAGAGTAATGGGCATGAACACAGCTGAAGCAAATGATTTCTAATTCAAGTGATTACTCACAGAAAACTTTGTAGCATCTACTAAGCAACGATCTTTAGCATCTTCCATCTGAGCAGATCAAAGTGCTTCACAAAAAGTAATTCGTGTTAGATTTATGAAGGGAATAAATTAAAATAAGTGGTTAATTTAATTACTGCAAAGGATGGCAATGGATCCCATCTCAATGAAGCCCTGCTAGATGGAAAAGATTATTGCAGATGTATCAAAGTTAAGAGCACAACAAAAAAACTGATCGTGTAAATTAACAGATCCGCTCATAGAATCATAGATTTTAAGGTCAGAAGGGACCGCTATGATTGTCTAGTCTGATCTCCTGCGCAATGCAGGACACAGAATCTCACCCACCCACTCCTGTAATAAACCCCTAACCTATGTCTGAGCTATTGAAGTCCTCAAATCGTGGTTTAAAGACTTCAAGGTGCAGAGAATCCTCCAGCAAGTGACCTGTGCCCCACGTTGCAGAGGAGGGCGAAAACCCCTCAGGGCCTCTGCCAATCTGCCCTGGAGGAAAATTCCTTCCTGATCCTAAATATGGCGATCAGCTAAACCCTGAGCTCACCAGTCAGACACCCAGGAAAGAATTCTCTTTAGTAACTCAGATCCCACCCCATCCAACATCCCATCACAAGCCATTGGGCATATTTACTGCTAATAGTCAAAGATCAATTAATTGCAAAAATTAGGCTATCCCATCATACCATTCCTTCCATAAACATATCAAGCTTAGTCTTGAAGCCAGATGTGTCTTTTCCCCCACTGCTCCCCTTTGAAGGCTGTTCCAGAACTTCACTCCTCTGATGGTTAGAAACCTTCTTCTAATTTCAAGTCTAAACTTCCTATATCCATTTGTTTCTTGGTGTCCACATTGGTACTGGAGCTTAAATAATTCTCTCCCTCCTGGTCTTTACCCTCTGAATATTATAAAGAGCAATCATATCTCCCCTCAGCCTTCTTTGGTTAGGCTTAAACAAGCCAAGCTCTTCGAGTCTTTTCATAAGACAAGTTTTCCATTCCTTGGATCATCCTAGTAGCCCATCTCTGTACCTGTTCCAGTTTGAATTCATCCTTCTTATACATGGGAGACCAGACCAGAACTGAGACCAGAACTGCACACAATATTCCAGATGAGGTCTCACCAGTGCCTTGTATAATGGTACTAACATCTCATTATCTGTACTGGAAATACCTTGCCTGATGCATCCCAAGACTGCATTAGCTTTCTTCCCGGCCATATCACATTGGTGGCTCATAGTCATCCTGTGATCAACCAATACTCCGAGGTCCTTCTCCTCCTCTGTTACTTCCAACTGATGCCTCCCCAGCTTATAGCAATAGTTCTTGTTATTAATCCCTAAATGCATGACCCTGCACTTTTCACTATTAAATTTCATCCTATTACTATTACTCTAGTTTACAAGGTCATCCAGATCTTCCTGTATGATATCCCAGTTCTTCTCTGTATTGGCTATACCTCCCAGCTTTGTGCCATCTGCAAACTTTATTAGCACACTCACTTTTTGTGCCAAGGTCAGTAATAAAAAGGTTAAATCAGGTTGGTCCCAAAACCGATCCCTGAGGAACTCCACTAGTAACCTCCCTCCAGCCTGACAGTTCACCTTTCAGTATGACCCATTGTAGTCTCCTTTAACCAGTTCCTTAACCACCTTTCATTTTCATATTGATCCCGGTCACAGGGTCTGCACACGTTTCTTCCTTCTTGCCCTGTACCCAGGCTGGTAACATAAGAGTTCTCACACCTTCTTCCGCTGTTCCACCCTTGTGCTTTATTTTACAGTGCCACCGTGTAGTCCCCTTTATTCCCCAACAGTTATCCCCTTTCTAACCCATTCCAGGGTCTCTTGGCCCTTGAGGCTCCCTTCCTGTGGTGAGGAGACAGAGCTGTAGCCTCCTGTCCCCTCCCTGGCTAGCATCTCAGCTGAGTTTTGTTCAGCTTTTATAGCCCTCCTAGCCTTCAGCCCAGCTGTCGCCCCTTAGCTTAGTCTGTTGCAGTGAGCCAGCCCTCATTAGGACCCGCAGCTGGGCTCCCTGCTGGCTGCTTTGAGCCTCTGCCCCTGGCCTCTCTGTCCCAAAGTAGGGCATACCCGGCATTTTAGCTGGGCATTCAAGGGGTTTTACCCCTGCCCTGCCACAATCCCCATCTTTTCCAATTTAACTAATAATTCCACATGTGGAACCATATCAAATGCCTTACTGAAATCGAGATAAATTAGATCCACTGCATTTCCTTTGTCTAAAAAAATCTGTTACCAGCTCAAAGAAGGAGATCAGGTTGGTTTGACATGATCTACCTTTTGTAAAACCACGTTGTATTTTGTCCCATTACCATTGACCTCAACATCTTTAATTACTTTCTCCTATTTTTTTCCAAGACCTCACATACTACAGATGTCAAACTAACAGGCCTGTAGTTACCCAGATAACCTTTTTCCCCTTTCTTAAAGATAGGAACTATGTTAGCAATTCTCCAGTCTTATGGTGCAGCCCCTGAGTTTACAGATTCATTAAAAATTCTTGCTAATGGGCTTGCAATTTCATGTGCCAGTTCCTTTAATATTCTTGGATGAAGATTATCTGGGCCCCCCGATTTAGTCCCATTAAGCTGTTTTAGGTCATGATTGCTTGAACCAAGGGTGTCCCCTACAACCATTTCTTCTATGAGATCTTCACTACGCACCAAAACCAAATCTAAAATGGCATCCCCTCTTGTTGGTTCAGCAACTACTTGGTGAAGGAATCCATCAGCTATCACATCCAAGAAAAATCTATTATTACAAGCACTTGTCCTCCAGTCTATATCTGGGAAGTTAAAGTCTCCCATGATCACACAATTCATCAGTATTTACTTCATTAAAAACATTAAAGAGGTCTCTATCCATATCCAAGTCAGATCTCGGTGGTCTGTAGCACACCCCAAGTGCTATCCCAGAGGCGACTCTAGTAGCTTTCTTCCCCAATGTGATTTTTGCTCAGACAGACTGAGTTATCCATTGCATCCCTTCTTATTTCTTTACAGTCTACCTCATCATTGATATACAATGCTACTCCACCAGCTTTGCCTTTATTTCTGTCTTTCCTAAACAGCACATACCTTTCAATACCTGTACCTCAGTCATGACTACCATGCCACCATGTTTCTGTTATCCCTATAATATCTGGTTTCACTTCCTGCATCAGTAACTCTAGTTCCTCCATTTTGTTACCTAGGCTTCTTGCATTGGTGTACAAACATCTTAATTTTTCCTATTTGGCTTCGCTCACATTCTTTACCCGATTAGGCACAGACATTCTACTGCCAGTATCACCTATTAGACTGGCAGCTACACTACTCTTCCTCGTTATGTCCATTCTCCTACCCACAGCTGTATCCTTCCTTACTTCGTTTTCTTCCCCCTCAATGTTAAAATCCGGCATGGAGATTACCTGGACATCTCCAACCATCTCCCTCAAATTCCTAGTTTAAAGCTCTCAATCACTTGTGCCAGCCTCCATCCTAGAAGTCTATTTCCTTCCCTACTCAGGTGAAGTCCATCCCGAGAGAACAGTCCTCTGTCCATGAATGCCTCCCAGTGGCCATATATCCCAAAGCCCTCCTTATAGTACCACTCCCTGAGCCATCTGTTGATGATCATAATCTTGTCACACCTTTGTTGCCCTTCTCTAGGAACAGGCCTCTGTATTTGTCATAGCCATCCCACCTAAGACCTATTAGTTGAGGAAACACAAACCAAACCACCACCACCCAAAGCAAAACAAACTCTCAACAAGCACCACACACTTCCTTCAGTAGTCTGTCTGTTCCTCTGCTGCTTCTCCTAGTCTTCCCCCCAAATTCCCCTTACAAACTCCCACTCAAACTCCCCTGTTAACAGCTCCATTTGCTGGCTCCTGTGCCGCTGCAACTGTCTGCTGAATCAATGCATATTATTCACCAATCCACAACTCAACACAGCAAATTCCTGGAGCTTTTATACAAATCCCAATTAATAGAATAATATTTTGGTACAAAAAGGATCAGTTGAAATTCAGTATTTGTTAATTAGCAAAAGTCATCGACATTCGACGGCTGTTCTCTGACTTTTAGGATATGATTTGGTAGTCCCATGATTTGGTAGGATTGCTTAAGCAAAAAACCCTGCTGCAACTAGATAGCTGCCTCTACAGAGGAGTGTGGGAAAGAACAAGTATGGATGAAGTCTGAGTTACCTTCTCATGCCAAGAAATGAGAGGCCAGGGGTGAGACCAGACCAGGACAGCTTGCACTGTTGTTCTCCTGTCACTCCTTTACTGTGGCTAACTAGAGTGGTCTCTAAGGATTGTCCAGCTGCATGCATACACTTTCCCACAAGTAATGCATTTACTTCCCTATACTCAGAATGCAAGAAAAAACAGAGCTGATTAATTTAATAGGTTTCCATTGTAACTGGTCATGACCCTCACCAGAAATAAGGGGTCAGATTCCTCCCTGATGTTACCCCATTAAGTCAGTGAGGAATTCAGGAATAAATATGGCAAAAAGACGTTAAAACAAGTTCTTACTTGTTACTGGTTCTGGAATGCCTTAGTGTCTCACACAGAGATTTGCACCAGCTTAACTAAATTGGCTTAAAAAAAAAGTCACATCTTCAGCGAAACCTGCAACTGTGTGGTTAGATCAGGCTTGAAACCCTTTGTGGGTTGCTGAATGTTTGTGGCAGGCCATATTCACAGTTTGGGAAATGGGGAGAGAAGCACCAAAGGTTTTTACAGCTGTTTGACAGCGTGGTATATTTTCAGTGTACTGGTCAATAGTTGATTGCGGTTGTGCCTGTTTGTACAACAAGCCAGGATCCACTAGGTAAAATCTGCTGAAATGCTATCTGGTCACAGAAGGTATATCTACACAGGGATAAAACACCCATGACAAAGCCGAGGCTGGCCTGGGTCAGGGAAAAAAAAATTACTATGCAAGTATTCAGGCTTTGGCGAAGCCTAAGCTCTGGGACCCTGCAAGGGTGGAAGGTGCCAGACCTTGGGCTCCAGCCCAAACATCTATACAGCGATTTTTCAGCCTCAGGTGCCAAGCCATGTAAGCCTGAGGTCAGCATGGGATTTTTATCCCTGTGTAGACATACCCAGGCACAACTTCATAGTGTTCAGATTCTGCATTTGTTTTACACGTAAAAGTATTTGACAGCTGAGGCTGTAGCTTTCCATTGTCCAGAGAATGCAAGATCTCTTATCTGTTAAGGGTTAGTGAGATGCAGGCAGTGGCAAACAAGCCACTATTAAGAAGAGTGTTCTAGTGACAACATGAAAGAACATGAAAAAGAGTGGCAGAGGGAACGCAGGCCTAAATGAGTCTTCATTCTTTGGTTATGATTTAGAAAACTCTGGAGGAGTGAATATGGCGCAACAAAAAATACACCAGGTCTCCTGAGCCTGATCTTAACTGATTAAGAGACACCCAGAGCCTGTATTTCAACTCAGCAACTAGGAAATACACTGTGGAAAATTAAGTTAATCTGCACTAGAGTGAAACTCAATGCAAAAATGTTTAAGGCTAGCAAACATAATACTGTATTATAGACTCTATATGAACATTAGCACCCAAAGAAAAAGAGTTACTGGTACATCACATTGGTAATTGAAGTTATTAATAGTGGTGAGAAGAATGTATCAATTTTCCAAGCAAGTTGTAGTAATGTTTAATAATTGATGCCATTTCTTGTAATTAAATACTAATGAATTCGTTTACTGAATAATGTACTTTTCTATGACTATTCTCTTTACTTAGAAATATTTGTATTAGTTTAGTGTGAGTCATTTAAACACTAAGTGATTTCCAAAAATATTTATTCATTTTCATCAATTCTTAGTAAATAGCCAGTAATTATTTACCTTGGTGTTTGTAATTAGAGCTTTTACCTGACTGGTGGTGGGACAAGGCAATTAATAATACTTAGAGCTCTAATATACCGTCTTATGGTCCCAATCCTCCTTCACAGTGACAAAACTCCCATTAAACTCAATGGGAGTGGAAGTAGATCCGACGGAATGCTGAATTTGTGATTAAAGCACTGGGCTAAGATTCAGGAAATATGGTTCAATTCCATCACAGACGTGCAGTGGGGTCTCACTGTCACAACTCCCCATCTTTAAAATGGGGATTCTCTCTCCTCCC
Source organism: Chelonoidis abingdonii (assembly GCF_003597395.2). NCBI lineage: Eukaryota > Metazoa > Chordata > Testudines > Testudinidae > Chelonoidis > Chelonoidis abingdonii. Next base: position 2,629,720 of record NC_133783.1, on the reverse strand, counting down.
TCCCAAAATCTGTCCTGTCTATTTGGGCTGTGAGCTCTCTGGGGGCAGGGACTGTCAATCTCTGTGTGCCTGTACAGCACCTAGCACAATGGGGCTTCAATTTCAGCAGCAATAATCTCAGACAGTCTTGCACTCAGGGGAGCTCTGCCATAACACTGTAGGCAGTCCCTGAGCTCGAAGTGCCTTCTCCTCCCCGGGACACCCATGCAGGGGTGGACAGTCTTGCCCTGACAGTTAGACGACAGGATTGCAGAGTCATTGCACCAGACTGCTCAGAGAACAATCTCACCATGTTTCCTTCTGTCTATTTTTGTGATAAAAGGGCTCCTGTCATTCCAACATAGGTTTTTCCATGGCCCATTAGCACTGGCAAAAAGGTGTATAACAAGCAGGCCCTAATCTCTCCACAACTGAGACTAAAGTACGTATTTATCCAATCTAAGTGGCAGGTCAAAATTTTCATCTCCTCATTTATTATGCACCACCATCTCCCTTCGCGAAACGCCACATCCCTGTCTCATGTAATGGCAGCCGTAATTGCTGTGCTTTCCATGCTACAAAGGCGGCACTGTTCAATAAGAGCTATGAATCTAAATCCTCAGCTGGGAGCAGAGCGGACTTGCTATTGTGAGAGTTGCCATGTAGGCAGACACTAGGGATCAAGCTGGGGACATCCCTAAGCACAAATCAGGGGCTGTAGCCAGGGCTGCAACAGACTCCTATTTTCATGGAGGAGGGAACATTACATACTGACCAGCAAGTTGATGGAGGAAGCTCTTCCTAGCCATCTGAGGTCCAGGATTTGAGCTGGTGTGGTCAAGCTCTTGTTTATATTATAGCCACCATTTTGGATAACACTCACGACCAAATGAGAACCTCCACAGCTATAAGCATGAGAGTCTCTAGAGCTTGAACTAAAGCGCCTGCCTCTATAGCTGAAGACTGTCCCAGACTCATCATCTAGACTGAGCACAGAGGGGAAACACACTGGGCTACACTACATTGAAGGTTGAGATCTGCACTGTCAGTGGAGTGGTAGAGTCCAGGAGCATCATTTCTGGAACTCATAGACTACCACCTGGAAGTCCTAAATTCTATTCACAAAGCCCTAGATCTAACCTACTTAGTGTTCTTCTCATGAGAAGAACATGTTCTGAGTATATGATGTATATATTTGATGTCTGGTGCTGAAAAGTGCCCTGACTGAAATGCTGTCAGACTGCATTTTGAATGATACCTGTTACACTGTAATGGCATCTAGTGGCACCTTGATGGAATTCAGCTGTACATACATAGTGCACTGTAGGCAGGAAATCATCATTTGCAAATCATCACCTTTTAAAGTGTGACTATCAGTTCAGGTTTAAAGAACTGGAAATATTTTGAAGTCACATTAACTTAAGGAAGTAAGCAAATCTGAAATACCAAGTATTAGACTCATGGATTTATCATTATGTGAATTTTAGACCCACTGTATTTCTTCTGGGGAAACTGTGTTTAAAAAACTGGAGAGCATTTTGTATGAAAATACTCCAACTACGGGAAAATATAATCAACTTTTTACTGAAATTCATCATGGCTACCAGGCTACGTGTTTTTGTTTTCTTAAAAACCAGCTTTAGGAAATTTGGCCTAGACTCCCAAAAATATTTAGGCTGCTAACTTCAACATCAGCTTAAGGGGAAGTCAAAAGACTCAATGCCTTTGAGGAGCTGGGCCTTTGTCCCTATGTAAAGGCATGGTTCCGGGTTATCTTTGAAAATACTAACTAGGACATTCAGCCACACAACTGCCATTGAGATGAATGTGTTTAAATCCTTCAGTTGGCTTTGACAATCTCAATCCTGACCTTTATTTCCGGGACCCAGTCCCTGATACGGGCCAGAGTTAACTAAAGGCTAATACCCAGGCCATATGAGAGAAGTAAACAAGTAACCCACCCTCTGCACTCAACTCCAGATCCAATGGCTACTGTTCAAGTCCAAAAAGAGGACCATTCTGTGATGAAACTATAGCGATGAAGTTAATCATTGATGTAAATCAAATGACTACTAGGTGCTTTCAGAACAACAACAACAACAACAAAGAACTAACTAAATGAATTCTGTTATTTCCAACTAATGTCAGTGGTTCACTAATAATTCTGGAGTCTCATGTGGCTTTCTTTCCTTCAAATCCTCTTCTGGTAACTTCTTTAAAGAGTTTTGCTGGGAACATGTGCTTCTTCATAGAAAGCATTCAGCTACTAGCTGGTCTCAGTTGTTTCATTTACAAACGATATTCCTTTTTATCAGATGCCAACGTATTGCTACATATCCCAAATAAAATCATGATGCAATTATGGCTTATACATTGCAGCATCTCATCTGGAAGGATCCCTAAATGCTTTCTAAACTCAACACTGCAAAAACAAACACTGCCTCCTTCACTGGCAAATGGTGAAGCTATTTTGTATCAGCACCACTTAGGACAAGTGAAGAATTCCATACCCAGCTATAACTAAAGCATTAAATACAGAGGGCTAGGTCATGCTTAGGCCTGTATAGAATCAAAAGTGAGAAGGAGCAAGGTGCTTTTTGCCCCCTGCTGTACCTGGGCACAAGGCAGAGTCTGTGCAATCTTGGCCCAAGAGGAGGATCAATCTGATAAATTTGAGAAGGGCCTTGGGGTTTTACAACCCATCTCTAGTGAAAAGTGCTGCTGGTTTTACGTCACAGTGAAAAGGGCACCACCCGTATCCAATGTCATGCTGAAACGCTTACCCAGCAGAAAGACTGCCACTTACTGAGTTACCAACACTAGTTTGGCACAGAAGTCTCCAACCCACAATGACCCCACCCAAAACCACTTATGTTAGAGCTGGTGAGCATAGCTTGAGGGGTATGACTGCTGAAACTGTTGAGAGGTTTTTCTTTCCCCACCATACTGGGTATACATGCTCTGGGTGGGGTTTTTTTTGGTTGGTTTTTTAGAATGTCCAGTTTTATGAGAAAGTTGAAGCCAAATATTTAAAGTAGAAAAAAAACCTTCTCAAAACAGAATCAATCATTTTCATTTGGAATTTTGCTACCCCCATGATTAAGCTATTCCCTAACCCACTTAGCTCCCATTAAAAATTGGAAGAAAGTCACTTATGGGCAGATTACAGGGTAATTAACATAAGTGGCAGCTGAAGTGTAAACAAAGACAATGGCTCTGAAAGAATCCTTCAATATTTAGAAGTTAGCTGGCACCCTGATGAGAGAGAATTCGCATGTTCACAGAAACACGCTTCGTTCAAGAATCTGTTCTCTTGACAATACGGGAGAATAAAACTTTCTGGCTAGTGTTTGCTTTTGATGCCTAAGATCAGCTTGATTCTCAAGCATTTTCAGGATTTTAGGATTTGTTGGCTTTTCAAACGGTTAGTTCATGGGGAAAGTGAAACCAGAGGGAAGGACCTGGAAGAAATAAGCACATCCATAGCTGGCATGTGATGACAGAATGAGAGTGAACATCCAGGGCACTACCTTAGTATAGTAAATGGCGAGGGGGGACCTCACACTAGATCACACCAAATAGAGCTGTTGTATGAGTGCCTATGAAAGAAAAGCCAATTGATGCAAGATACAGGGAAAAAGTAGTGTATGGAGAATTGACAAGCAAGCCTGTGTCTGGAGAAAGTGTGTGCCAAACAGAAACATCTTTTCAAACGTTGACTTTTTCTTCCCCTCCAATGAAAAATTCCATGTAAGAATTGGACTTTCAGGGTGACCCAGAAACACTATGTTCCTTTCTCCCTTTGGTCTGAGTGATATCATGGTTCTGGTACTTAGTGGGTGGAGCCCCTGGTCAGGATGGTTACCAGAGGCATCTTCTCAGTAGAAAGGCAAGCAAGAGCGGCCAAGTGTGTTGCTAACTGTTGCAGTGGGTGTGTGGCAGGGGGAGGAGGGTGGAATCCACATTTTAGGGGAAGTACCCTTTAGACACCTGATGGGTGAGTGGTCCATATACAAGAGACTCTGGAGGTTGCTGGTCCTTCCTGGCAAGAAGTTATCAGACAGAGGTGAAGGGAGACTGTGCAGGTTAGAAAGATGTGTAGCCTAGCAGGATTTTTTTTTTTTAAAAAAAGGTTTGGCTAATTCAGATAAGCCTTCAAACTCTAATCCTCTAACATTTCTCCATCACAAAATTCATATGGGGTTTGGTCAGATGGAAGCTGGCTTACATCTTTGTCTTTATATTCAGTTTGTGTGTAGTGAGGTTGCTTTCTGATGTGCTGTTCCGTATAGCTTGGTCCCCACCCCGACATGACTCATGGGTGTGAAAGACAGGAGTGCTAGTAAGAGACTGAGCTTCATTTCCTGGTCCCATTAGCTGACATGGGAAACAGTTACCTGATCACAGGACAGTAAAGCTACTTTACCATGTGCTTCCATGAGTAGTTTAGCTAGCTTAATATTGGGGTTTGCGTATAGCCACAGTGTGCCATAATACTTTGGGTATACTAGTAGGAAACCAGCTGACTTATCAACTGTCACTTTAAAGTGCCACTAACAAAAGATTTTGCCCTCAGTTTCAAACTTGTTACCCTCACTTTTCCACTGCCCCAAAGTGGCTGTTTAAAGCTAAACTCCTACTCAAGTTATGGGGGCAGGATCCAGGTCTGTTTCCTGTGCTACTTTCATGCAAAAAAAGGTGGAAGTTCTGGTTCTTTTTAATTGGGGAAAGCAGAGTCCTGAGGCTCAGGAAACATGCTAAGGGTGAGACAGAAACATGGCCATAGTAAGGAGCTCTTCCAGGAAGAAGCTCCTAGAGTCACAACTTCCTCCCTCCCTCTCTGCTGCTTTGCTCCAATGGGGAAAAAAATCTGCCATTGGCCCTTACCGGAGCAGATTGTTATGTTCATGCGCTGCATGTCAGAGGATGGTGTTTTTATCTTTCTGGAAGGTTTCAACGTAACACTACTTTATTTCTTAGAATTTAACACCTCAAACACAATAACCCAAAACCAGTAAGATAGGAACCCAAAAGCAAGTGGCTCCCTAAAGCAGAGAGGTGCAGCTCAATCTAGAGATCTATTCAGGGCTAATTTTAAATCTGAACCTCATTTTCAGACCAGCCCTGACCTGAACCCAACCTTCCCCCTGAAATTGTTTTGGTGCTGCCGCCTTGTCCTTGGGATTCAGCCTGGTGGGGGCTTCCCGCTCTCCACATCACATGCTCAGGATCTGTCTACAGCCATCTCCTGCCCTGGGGGGTTGGGGCAGCAAGGACTGCGTGTTCTGCTCCCACTGACTACTGCCATCTTGCTGCTGCATGCATCGAGGAGCGAGAGGCACTGCAACTCATCAGCATGCTTGCTCCACAGCACACACAGAGCTCAGTGAAGTGGTAGTGGCCCGCAGGGATGAGGCATTCAGCCCCTGCCACATGGACCAGCAACATAATCTAGAGCAGGGGTGGGCTAACCACAGGCACCGGATTCCTCTGGGTCCCGGAGATGCTCAACCCTCTGCTCCACCCCAGGCTGGAGCAGGGCCACCTGGCCACGCCTCCATGTAGGAGCTGGAAAAGGGACATGCCGCTGCTTCCAGGAGCCGTTTGAGGTAAGTGCCGCCCGGAGCCTACACCTCTGAGCCTCTCCCCAGACCCCTGCCCCAGACCTTATCCCTCTCTCACCCTCCAAAACCCTCGGTCCCAGCCCAAAGCACCCTCCTATACCCCGAACTCCTCATCCCCAGCCCCACCCTAGAGCCCACTGCCCCAGCCAGAGCCCTCACTCCCCACCCATACCCTGAACTCCTAATTTCTGGTCCCACCCCAGAGCCTGCACCCCCAGCCAGAGCCCTCCTCCCCTCCCACACCCCAACCCCAATTGTGTTAGCATTCACAGCCTGTCATACAATTTCTATTCCCAGATGTGGCCCTCAGGCCAAAAAGTTTGCCCATGCCTGAGCTAGAATTTACTACTGTTCATTTGGGGAACATGGAGTTTAGGTTAGGTTAGTTTACTCACTTTTTTAAAACCACTACACCACTGGCGTGGCCCCACAGGCAGGAGGTTGTGATCAGCATCTCCCTGTCCCCAGCGGGTCAGGCTGTTTTCTGATCTGATCCGAACGTAACCCTTGTAGTTGGGTTCCATCAGGTTTGGGTTGGGCTGCCAGGCGCCAACTCAACCCATCTTACTCTAGGCTGGCTCTCGGTAGCTTGATTGCAGAGGAGACAGATTGCACACTTCCCTACAGAGCCCCCTATCTTGCAAGCAGGGCCAGGAAACCCCTGACACTTAAAGAGTGATAGTTTCCAATACATCATACAGATCACTTCCCCCTCCATGCTGAACCAGTTCAGTCTGGCCCATGCAGAGGGGAAGCAACATCCCACAAACACATGTTCTCCCCTTTCTATTGACTGGCAAAAGAGGTAACGTGCATCTGAGAATGACATTCATTACAGAGAGAAATGCTACAAGGAGAACTTTTTTGACCCTCCCAGAAGATTTGCTTTGAGCTTGGATGACATTCTTTATGGGCAAAGATTCAAGCTGTCCCCTAATATAAATAGCCCATAACAGGCAGATGAAAGCCACAACGTTCAGACCTGGCTCTGCGTCTGAGCACTCCACAGTGCAGATTATTCTTAGCTGGGGTTTTGCTTGGAGTTTATTTCTAAGTTCCTTACTCAGCATTAGCTTCAGTGGCACTTTTGCAACATAAAGAATGTGTAGGGAACTTCAGGATTTGGCCCTTAAGAAATAGTACTAGACAAGAAAAGTGAAAGAAAAATCCTGAAACAGTGGAATATGCCTGCAATTCTTCCTAGTCTCCAATAGTTTTCTTCTTTAGCATAAAACCTTAGTTACCTGATTAAAAAGGTCTCCTTTCTGCCCCTGACTTTTCTTACTCAGGAAGATTTGTTCAGCATAGCTGGATTTCTGAGGTTTACAATTTTACTGTAAATATCTCATTTGAGTAAGTCCAGATCTGGACCATTCTTGCCACCTTGCTTAAATTTCTAGTCTTTCCTCCTCTGGATAAAGACAACCTGGTCTGTGCATCCTGTTGACTCTTTCAAAGGCTAAAATTAGCTCTGTTTACAAGAGTTTCTTTTGGCTGGTAGCATTCTCTAGGACAGAGTCATTTGTATACACAAATACAAATGCTGGGTGTAACAATGGCCTAACTACTGCTTTGAGAAAAGGAGAAACCAGAGATTTTTACCCTTTACTTTCTGTGTAAGAGGGTTCCATTACTATCATCCAAATCAGTATATATGACAAGTGCTAATCCAGTGCAGTGAAACCCTTAAAGTAATAAATATTGGGTTCTGAACATGAGCAGCCACCTCCATCCTAGCATACAATTATCAGCACCCATAGCTCTGCAAAGCCTAACTTGGTAGAAATTACATAAGTCACAGGACTGTGCAATTGACAAGGTTAAAGAGAATTCCCCATTTGCTCTAATTTCTGCTCCTCCATTCTTATATTCTCCTGAGGATCGCTCAGGATACTCCTAGGAAAAACATGGTTGTCACTAAGTGGAAGGCAACCCAATGGAAAACATCAGTGAACCCAATTTTATTTTATTTAGAAATGATACCCCATCCCTGTCCCCTGGGGCAAAACTTGTTTTCTAGACATGACCTCAGATGTGCTACATGCACTCTGCACAATCTATCATCATGCTGCCTATAATTAGGTTTGTTAACATACAGCCTAGTGCAGGCTTGTTGACTGGGAACTAATCAAGTTACTATTGAGCTCTTGTATGCATTGCTTCAGGTGACTGTTTTACTTGTAGAATTATAGCTGCGACCAGCGTGAGGAAATTAGCTCTGGACACAAGCTTTTCCCCCTCTTCCACTTTTCCCCCCCTACATGTGAAAATATTTAGCAAACAGTGACAATGATGGAAAACAGTAGGAAACAAAATGTTCTACATTAGTATAAAACATGAAAAATGCAGCAAGGACCCTCAGTGGTACAACATGTGTTACGCTGGCTGGCAGTCCATTAGGCTTGATAGACATTTCACTTACCTAAGTCAAATATAACAGTCTAGTATTCATTAATATAAGAAGGGGGTTGTGGAATCAAGCCTACCATCTGGTTAGAACGACAGAATAATCTACAACTCATGATTAGGTCTAAGGAGTGGAATTTCACTTTAATCTTTTTCATTGCTCGAAATTTCCATCTGCGCAGTACGGCACATCATTTTTCTTCAAGACAAATGTGCTGTTTTTCATGTTCCAAAATTAGATCAGAAGAAAACGATTAATCATGTCATGGCCTGGGAAAGAAAACAAAGCCCTGATATTTTCTCTCTCACTAGCTCTGGCTGTTTGCAAGTTCCTTTCTTTCCCTGTCTTGATTTTCATCATAACTTTCAGAGATTCACATAGCATTAAGCCAGAAAGATGGGCTGCAAAATAAAGATGTGGCTTCAATTGGCATAGCCATTTTGATTTTCCTCACTGCTTCCCCCACCTCCTCCATGCATGTATACTTTGCCCCCTCCTCTCTGCTCTCTTCCACCCCATACCATGAGGCCCCTGGCACAGGACGACAGATGGTGACCTGTCTGTATGTGACACCATAACTGAATCTAAACTCAAGGAAACAAGTCACCGGGCTGCAAATTAGTGAGACCACACAACTGTCAGGTGGCAGTCCCCTTTGACAGTTGTAGGCCATTATAGGAACATTGATGTTTTCGCAGTGTGACAAAAAGGAATTCTTTTTGCAGCAGACCTGTCTGTCAGCTGGCTCTCAAGTCATAACAAATCCCTGGCACTCAGCTGAGGCTGAACATTCACAGCGTCAGGAGGATGATAAATGACCTGCAGGGCTTTGAAGTGCCTTGGCAGTTCAGATGGGTCCGCAGTGCTGACAGAGAAATATACACAACAGCGTAACCAATAATGAGAACATTAAACATTCCTGCTTTGTGACAGGCTGACAGAAAAACCCAGCCTCACATCAATCATCTTTGGAGATATAACCTTGACAATTAGCCCCCTCTCTGATACTCAGAATAACCTTTTTTCCTCCCCCCCCGCCCTTCATTTCTTTTTTTTTTTAGTTCCTGGCTTATCTGCTATGATCTTATTTCTGGCCTGGGAGAAGGGGAAAAAACTGCAGAGTGAAAAAACCCACAACGAAAAAAGATCTTTTCCTTTTCCTCCATGTGAATATATAATATGCCAGGACAAAGTTTATTTGATGGACTTCCACCTATTTCCCTCTAGGAGAAGAGAATATATATTTTTTGCCCTATCTGACCAACCATCTGTCACTACAAACACTCCTACCAGAAATTTGTATACATTTTATACTTATTTTGTTCCTGAGGTTTTTTCCTTTTATTCTGGCTCCTACATTCATATCTTTGCACTCTCCCATCAAGCAGCCTTTCCACTTGTGAGAGTGAGATGATTAAGTGTGCAACTGTCCCTGTTATATTGTATTCTAGAATCATTCAGTAAAACAGATAGAATCTCAGCTTCCATTCTGTAACCTTGTGTTTCTTTTTTTTTTAAAAAGAAAAATCCTTGCAAAGGAGCAAAAATAATCTTCAAAGGACAAATGAAAGGTGCAGCTCATCCTTTGGAAATACAAACACTTAGACACCACTAGGAATCACTCTGCATGAAAACTCAGGGCCTAAGTCTGTTCTCAGATGCTGGCTTTACTGACTGTGGAGTTCCTGCTGATTTATGGCAGTGGGCAAGAAGGATCAGGTCCACTTTCTGTAGCTTGCTGCTCTTCTAATTCCCTGTGCCATGGTTCTCCTGATTGCTGTAGAACATGAGCAATGAGGTTAATGGGAGTGACTTGCAGTGGGAGAATTGGGCCTCAGAGCCAAAATTCAGAACATTTTATTCAAGACTCAAGTCAATCAGACAAAACCCAAGAGGAGTCGAGGAGGAGGCTGCAGGGGGGGCTATGCACCTTTCTGGGAGATCATCCGAATGAAGACTGAACGTACATTATGCTCAGACATGTTGGTGTAATTGTGGAGTTACTGCAACCACACCAGAGTCACTCCAGTTTATATCAATGTAACTGAGAGCAATTTCTGGCCCTGAGTAAGTGCTCAAACATTTGGGTCCTGATGCTGCACCATTAGAGTCAATAACAAGACTTCAAAAGGTGCATGATCAGGTCTTTGGCTGCCTGATTTTACAGATATTGATTTTTTGCTTCTATAATGACAAAATACATCCTCTCTCTCTGGTGCAAACAGCTCATGTACTAAATAAATAATAATACATAGCTCTTATACTTAAGTGTGAGCAGAGCCCAAGGGCATGGTAGTAAAACTGGCTTACATGGAACCAGCTATGTGTAAAAAAGAATTGACAACTCATTTTGAATCTAAAGTTCATCAAAAGACAGCTGGATTTCAAAGACTGAAACAAAGTCTTGCACTGGGGCCTGAATGCTACACTCAGTTTCAAACCCTTTCACAATGCCAGAGCAGTATTGTAGTGAGGGGCACTCACCGCTTGAACACCTCCTGCTCCTGCATGTGGTACTGCAGTCCTTCTCCCACTCCTGGCAGGTCTTCAGGTGCCTTGGCCTTCCAGCCACATCACACAGAGTAGCGAAGAATCCTCCAGCCAGGCCATACAGAAAAGTCCAACAGAAACTGTCAATCTGCCCACACCAGGGTCTTCAAATCCAGCTTTGGACTCTTTCAATTAATCTTTCCCTCAGGCTTCCCAACAAGACTGGTCCCTTTCTTGGGGTTTACAACACTTCACCAGTGGGGGAACCTGGCCTACCCCTACTCTGGGTTCTAAGCCAAAGACCCTATAAATAGCACCCACACACTGCTCACTTTAATTCATTGCTTCTGGGCCTCTTTGCACTTAGCCCCTTTAGCTTAATCCTTAGCTCAGGATTAAGGTTCTCAGGTCCTCTCTCTTTCCGCTTAACCAAATGCAGCCAGAACCAAACTCTGACTACTCACTCTATCACCTATGGCCAACAGCACATCCTTCCCCTCCCTCTAATCTGAGCCAGAAACTGACCTACTAAGGGCCTGCAGTGCCTTTTATCCCAGGGAGCTGGGCTCTGATTGGTTGCTTCCCTACAGCCTCTCTAGGCAGGCCTGGAGGACCCACCTTTGCTGCTCCTTTCCTGGAAAGAGTGTAGTAGGACTGGGGTGGCCTCCAGCAGGGGGCCATGAAGGCCAGGTACATCCCCATCACAGGTCCTTTGTTCAAAGGAGAATCAGACCCAGAAACAAGTCCAAAAGCAGCCCTGCAACCTCCAGTACAATGAGCAGAGAAGCCAGTCATAGACCCAGATGACACTGCTGAAGTCACATATTTCAGAGTCTGGCATCTGCGTCCTGCTGCTTTCAGAATATGTCCTGTGCATGTGGCCACAGCTGTTGATTTCACTGCTGGAAGAGGGCAATGCAAAGGAGCGAGGAGGGGCACTAGGAAGAAGGCAACAGCGAAATGCAGAAACTGTTCAGCATTCAGATTGCATGCCTCGTTTGTGGTCTAATTATATTTCTTTGGTAAAAAGACAAACACGCAGAGCCTGTATGAGAGTTTGCAGCCATACTAGGGCATGACAAGGGGCATATGATAGCAAGGGAGCATTTGCTCTGCCAGATTGCAAACAGAAAAAGGGAGCCATTTTATTTTCAAGCAGATTCAGTGTTCATGAGAGGCCAGACTGACAGCTCTGGCAATGGAAACCTTCTCTTTAGCTAATGAACAGGTACAGCAGAAGCAATGGCCAGCTTCCCACCAGCCTACGAATGTACTGGAGGAATGTGCATAACCTGGAGAGATGGTAGTGCAGTCAGCAATTGTGATTGCTTAATCCATGGTGGCATTCATGAAGTGCAAGTTATGTCTCAGCGTGTGAGGGCAGAAAGCCAAAAAATTACAGGTGCTGCATGTTCTAAATATGTGAAATAAAGCAGCCCCTTCGTTGCCTATTACACCTGAGCCTGTCTCTACAATGGAGGGGACAGTAGATTGGCTGCCTCTGGGGTATGGCTATTCTGCACGACAAAGGTCAAGGCATACCAGCTGTGGTGATTGTTTTGGAGGTATAAATAGCTGTCCACTAGGAAGGGGGCTGAGCCCAGCATGTCATTTTGCACTGGCTGCCAGAGAAGTAGCAGCAACTTTTGAACACTAGTGCTCAGGAACAAATTCAAGCCACTGGCCTCCCACTGATGATCTCTCATAACCGTCATATTGACATATTGGATTCTGCTCACAGAGACCCTTTCTTGGCCCAGGGACTTGTATTCACTATAGTGGGTACCACCAGGTGAGTGGCGTTCTCAGCTCTCAGACACATTATCATTCTTGTTGTCAGTCATACCCTTCCTTTTAATTCCAATGCACATCTTACCCAGCTCCAGGTCTGTTATACACATTATACAATAGTGTCTGTTCTGCGGATTAGCACATGAGGTAGGGAGTCAGAACTACAGGTGTGGGAAGTATTCATAGGGAGCTTCCTATCCATTCACTTTCGGGGCAGGGGAGGGGAGAGGTTCAGTGTATATATAATTCTCAGCCCTTGGTCACTGAAGGCTCAAGAACTATGGCCTGCCCCTCTTTTGCTCCAGTCTGAGTGAGGGCTGAGTGGCCCCCGCTGAATTTCCTCTAGTCTCCAGGTGGTGAGATATGGCCACTTGTTGCTACTCTGCAGCATCTCCAGGGAACCACTTTCAGGTACAAACAGCTGCTGATTTACTCCATAAAAGGGTCTTTATAGGAGACAGCAGGATGCACAAGCCCTTCCATCCCATACAGTGCAGCAGTAGAGCTTCCACTGACAGCCATTCAGATGGGACTGAGAAACACCTACACAACCCCTAGTTTGCTGGTGTAGCTGGTGTTATGTATTTGGTTGTCATGGTTTTTGTTCCCATGGCAACTGAGTTAGATTATTAGGGGATAGCCTAGCCTGCTTCGGCCGGTTAGGTGAGCTCTGTGTGTGTAAATAAATGGTAGTTTTGTTAGCTCTCTGCTGTCTGGTCTCTAGTGATTTCTTCCTAAACCGGCTGCCCCCAAGGATATAACAAGTGGCGATGATGGGATGGGATTCCGGTGCTGCTCCAGTAACAGAAGGAAGTAGAAGTCAAGGTAAAAAAAACAAACAAAAAAACAGCTATTTGCACTGACTGTGAAAGTGAAACTAAAAATCATGGCTACTCTGACCAGGCCACTGGAACCTTTTGATGAGAATATAGAGCAGTGACGTGTATACTGAGTGTTTTGAGCTTTTTGTTATTGCAAATGACATTACAGAAGCGAAGAAGGTGCCAATATTCTTAAGTGTTGTAAGTGCTAAAACCTACTCCCTGCTACGCAGCTTACTACACCCTGTTAAGCCTGAGACTAAATCTTACAGTGACGTAGTGGAAATCCTGGGGTCCCATTTTTCCCCAAAACCACGAATGCGAAATATAAGTCCACAAAAGCACAAGAAAGAAGAAACAGTTTGCACAATGTGTAGCAATGAAAAAAACTAGCAAAACACTTGAATGTAAGAAAGAGTAAATATGCCGCTGACAGGTTTGGTGCAATGTCAAGTGAAGCCACAAAGCACCTACTGCAACGGCTCAGCCTACATACAAAGGCGTGCTAGCCGTCCATAAGATGCTACATAGGAGGCCAATAACAGTCGGTCAATCCCCTAGGTGGCAAAAAGTGTCATCAAGAACCCACCGCAAAACGTGGCAGTACGTAAGAATACCGACTGTAGGTAAGCGCAGGATCACAGGGCGTCAGATACTGGTGTAGGAACCTCGATGTCGACACAGGTGGCAAAAAGGGACCACGAGTGTGCCTATCAAACAAAAGAAAAGGGCCTGGTCTGGCCAACAAAAGAGAACCGTGCATACCCTAGAGCAACCCAGGATTGACAAAGTGGACACTCATCGCAAGCGAGTGCCACGAATCTTGTCTGTGGCAGGTTGCTCAAAGAACGCGTAAACCCCGTTTGTGGATGCAACTACGCATGCAACTGGACACAGTGCAGCGTTCACTGCCCGAGACGGTAGAATAGAAAAGCACAGCACCACGCTTAAGACAACAAAAACTGTCTGAAGACAAGAGACTGTGTATAAAGAAAAGCTACAGCATCTTCCGCTTAAGGCAACAAAAACTGTTCTGAAGACGTATACGGAGAAGCTGTGCCCATGTTGGGCACTATTGATGTTAAGGGTGGAGCTCAATGGACAGGCTGCTAAATTGCCACTGTTTGTGGTGAGAGGTAACTACCCAGCCTTAATGGTAGGTCTTGGCTTGGGAAGATTCAGCTGAACTGGGCAGAAGTGCACCGGATGACTAAAGAAGAAACCAGTCTAACCCCTATACTAAGGAAACATGCTGCTGTTTTGGAGATGATTTGGGAAGTATGAAGGGAATCACTGTTGACATTGAACATTAAACCTGACAGTCCACCAAAATATCTGAAAGCCCGAACTGTGCCATATGCCATCAGGCCAAAAGTTGAAGCAGACCTGGAGCGCCTGCTGGTAATTGCTGACATATATATGGTTCCACAAAAAGAGACCAAAAAGAAGGATGAAACAGTTAGTACAATTGTAGCCATTTTAAAAAAAGCTAGCAAAAACACTGTGAATTAAGAAGATGTCAATGATGCTCTGCGTGACAGTGTTAGTAGTGATTGGCTGTACAGTGAAGCTATACGAAAGCCACCTACTGACAGAGGCTCAGCTTACATATACAGAAGGCTGTTGATATTGTTGTCTCCATGGAATTGGCCTACAAGGGAGGCGCAAATACATCGGTGCTCCCCGTAGGGTTGCAAAAAAAGTGTCACAAGAACCTACCCACAAACTTGTGCAGAGTCAAGAAATGTTACCGCTGTGGTAAGCCAGGTCACCAGGCTGTCAGAATTGCTGATTGTTAAGAACCTGAGTGTTGTCGACACACTGTGGCAAAAAGGACACACGAGTGTGCCTACTAAACAAAGAAAAGGCCTGTGTCTGGCCACAACAAAAGAGAACCGCATACCCTAGAGCAACCCAGGATTGATCAAAGTGTGACACCTCATCGCAAGCCGGAGTGCCACTGATGTCTTTCTTTGGCAGTTGGACTCAAGATGAATAGACAGCGTTAACCGTTGTTGGATTGGCAACCTATCGCATGGAACTAGGACCACAGGTTGCAGTCGTCTCAGCTGTAGTCCGAGAACTTGATGTATATAAAGAAAGCCTAGCACGCATCATCTCCGCTAAGGCAACACAAACTGTTCTTTGAAGAACGTATATAGAAGAGTGAGATGATCTGTGCCCATGTTGGGCACTATTGATTTAAGGTGGAGTCTTCAATGGACAGGCTGCTTAATGCCACTGTTATGTGGTAGAGGAACTACCCGCCTTAATGGCTGGTCTTGCTTAAGTGGAAGAATTCAGCTGAATCTGGTCAGAAGTTGCACCGGAATGACTTA
The DNA here is from genome assembly GCF_003597395.2 of Chelonoidis abingdonii. NCBI lineage: Eukaryota > Metazoa > Chordata > Testudines > Testudinidae > Chelonoidis > Chelonoidis abingdonii. Next base: position 2,614,269 of record NC_133783.1, on the reverse strand, counting down.
GAAGAACAACAGTTTACCTTACATATCTTAAGAAACATTGCTACTGTTTTGAGATGATTTGTGGTATGAAGGGAATCACATGTGAACATTGAACATAAACCTTGACAGTCCACCAAATATCTGAAGCCGAACAATTGTGCCAAATTATGCCATCAGCCAAAGTTGAAAGCAGCACCTGCGTAGGCATGGTGGTCACAACAATTGGAAGTCCACATACCAGTGTTACCTAATACTCATGGGCCACTCTATCATCTCAATAGTGAAGAAAGATGCTCTTCTCCAGATCTGCGGTGATTTTAAAGTACTGTCAACCCAGTGTTGTGTGCAGAGCAATACCCGCTTCCCCGCATCGATGACCTCTTCGCAGGCCTGGTGCTGATTGACACAAAGTTAGTTAAGGATTGATCTGAGTCAAGCATATTAGTATGACAATGTCGATTGAAAAGTCCCAAAGAGCATATGACTATTGACTCATACTAGGGCTTTATCGTAACTTGTCGCCTTACCTTCGGATAATCTGTCCCACCCTGGTTCCAGAGGCTATGGAACCAGAGACTGTGTGGCTTGTCTCAGGAGTTTCTAGTGCTATCTGCAGGAATCACTGTACACTGGAAGGAATAGAAGAGGATCACTTAAGAAGTTAAGAGAGCTACCCTAGTCAAGAGACTGGAAGAGTTACTGCCTACATGTTGATGCAACAAGTGTGGAATTTGCATGCCCTCTGTTGAAATATTGTGGACCAAATTTCATCATTAGGATCTGCAGCATTCCTATAAGGCCCCTGCAAAAAGTGTAAAAGCTATTGTGGATGACTCCCTCCGACACTCAATAATTAAAGCCAGCATATGCCTACATTCCCTAGGCGACTAATGAACTATTATGGATAAGTCATTCTCACACTTAAACCACACAGAAGCTAAACACTTCATAACACCTTGGCAGAACAGGCTGGAAGTAACGAAAGAGCCTAGAAGAAGAATGTTGATTTAACAAAGCTAAGGAGCATGCTAAAATTCTGAAGTTCTAACGCACTTTGAATTCCCTCTTACGCGCCTACAATAATGGCCTGCGAATGCCTTCCCCTTAGGAGTAGGAGCACAGCATCCGTCGTGTAACATTATGCTCGGGAGAAGAAGACCTATTGCTTTTGCTTCAACCACTCTAACAGCAAGAGCAGAATACTAACTAACGCTCCAAATCGAACGTGAAGGCATAGGAATATTTTTGGAATTGTCGGAAGTTTCATCAGTACCTGTTGGGTGAAAGTTACTCATTTACTCACAGACCAATCGACTCTGACAAAAATTTTTGGACCATCCTATACAAGGCACTTCCCCCAATAAGCTGCTTAGTCGTATGACGAATCGTCGCGAGCATGTTTAATTTCAGGACACACATATGACAATCAAGTATCGAAATCCATCTCTGCACGGCAATGCAGATGGCACTGTCAAGGTGCCTTTGAATCTGGTCACAACAACTCAAGATTAGTGCCCAAAGGAATCTTCTTAACTTTGAACAGTAGAGAATTACACCCACATGCTAACTTCAGATAAGAGAAGGCAAATTATGTAATGACCCCATGTAATTGTCCAAGTATGGAACCTAGGCTGATGCATGGACAAATCCATCGACAAACTCTCCAAGTCTCACTGACCTTGTTAACCACATACATGTCATGGAGAGAACGAGAGTTAAATCGGTCGCAAATCTCTCTCATTTATGGGGCAAAATAATCCCCAGGGTTTAGCCGGGAATGGAGGCAGTCTACCCTCCTTCTCTAGTCTAGTGTGTGTTTTATTTAGGGGATGGTCTTATTGGGGGGGAGGAATATGTTGTGTATTTGGTTGTCATGGTTTTTGTTCCCATGGCAACTGAGTTAGATTATTAGGGAATAGCCTAGCCTGCTTTGGCCGGTTAGGTGAGTTCTATGTGTGTAAATAAATGGTAGTTTTGTTAGCTGTCTGCTGTCTGGCCTCTAGTTATTTCTTCCTAAACCGGCTGCCCCCAAGGATATAACAGCTGGCTAGTCTGGGATACCCTACCCCTGATTTCTGTAGCAACCATACCATGGGGTTCATGATGCTGGTGAAGAACCTGTGGATGGGAAGCATCCATTTGTTTTCTCCTGAAGGGAGGGAGAAGCAGACACCCAGAATTCATGAGGACCGGAGAGGCTCGAGAACTATGGACTGGGGAGCGAGCTGCCCAAAAAGGCCATCATGAAGAAAGCTAAAGGAAGGAAGGGGTCTGGCGGCTTGTTGGGGAGAAATTAATGAATCCTCAAGGGTCCCTGGCAGCTCCTGCAGACTTCACCTCTATGGCCCTTTGGTGAAACCCATGAGAACCAAACCCTACAAGATTCACACAGATCTAGCCAGGAGTTCTGGGTTCTGTTCCAGGCTCTGCCACGTACCCTTGGATAAACCACTTATTCCTGCCTCAATTTCCAGATTATGTATGTAAAAAAAGAGAATGGTTGCAGTGAACGTTCACCCAGCTCACAGGTGTGTTGTGAAGCTTAATTAAACTCTGTAAAGCACTCTGCAATTATGGGATGAAAAAGTGCCATTAGAGGAACATGGTATTATTATATTTCACTAGATTCTCATAAATGTCTTTGCATGAAGTTGAAGAGAAAATATGGAGGAGGAGGAATAATAAATTATAAACATTGCACAATAAATACTGTCTGCCTATCCACCCTCTTCTTACTTTTGACTTGGAAGATATACAAATTATATCTAAAATACTCTTTGTATGAAAATTGTCCACAGGGTTGTGTGCAAGATGTAAGAACGACAGGTGTTTTATGTGAACAAGAACACACATGTTTCCTTGCAATCTCTCTGTGGTGTAAAATGGGTTAATAAAATATATGTTGAGATCAAAGGAGAGCCGAGGTGACATTTTGGCCTTGAGGCCTTCTCTTGGCTGTGGGAAAATAGAATGAGGTTACTCTGCAGCCTATGTTGCTGATGTACCATTAGTGGCGTTTTCAGACTGTGTGGCTTTTTTTAGATTAGATCTGTATAGATTAAAGCATATGTGCAGAAAGCACCATGAACTGAGTTTTTTTTTTTCCAATGAAGAATTACTGAAGATGTTAAAAATTACTGAGACAATCTGAGAAGCTGGTGAAAATACTAAATTATGTAATTATAATATTATATCCACCCAGCAGCTCTGATCTTATTTGATAAAACATTCATATTACCATTATACAATTCACTCACGGATGAAAGGGACAGGGGTATGTATGCGCAGCGTCATGTACATACCATAAGTATGACTGTAGGCAGTTGGCCTTTCATCTCATGACTCAGGACCTGTGCCTGTGACATAAATATCCACACACACTCTCACACATTCTCATTTACATGACAGAGAGCCTTTACGGAATAAATCAACGATCTGCAATATTTGTTACAAACCACATGGCACGACTGAGTGCTTTTAAGGCTTTGCCCTGGGTATGGCTTAAAATGAGTTAGTTACAGTCATATTCAAAACCAGATGATGATCATGGTCCTAGCAGAATTGTACTTACCCATCTTCCAGCTAGCACAGTTGTAGCCCAGTCGGACAGAAATTTTGTTATAAAACAAGCCTGTTATCTGACCTTGAACGACACACACATTGATTCTCCTGCATGGGGGTCTAACACATAAAAGTGTTCCTCCTGGGTGGAGTAGAGCTTACTGTGGCGAGCAGTCCCTTTGAAGTCAGTGTGTCTTCTCATGACAGCAAGTACCACGCTCTCTAGCAAGGGGCTGTACAATGAGGCCCATGGTTTACAGTCCTGGTGTACATGGACACAAGCTGTTTTACATTCAGTTGTTTGGCCAGAACGCTACTTGCAAATGGTTTCAAATACCATGACAAGCCCTAGTATCCACAGGACCCAGTGATAACTGGGCACAGCCACCCCACCTAAACCATTTCCTTACTGGCCTAGAATTTTTTGTTTCAATTTAATTCACTATCCAGGTGCCCTGTAACCACTCTGTGTCAGATCTACCACTGCATATTCATTACAATCTCCAGTTTGGAGGGACTTTCATTTAAAACACGAAGTGACCCCAAACACATGACATTATCAGTTGTGGATGTTCAGTTAGGTTCCTTCTCCTGTGGGTGTGAAATGGTTGAGGCATTTTGTTCTATAAAGAGAACTAACTGCTTTTCATAAAGGTTATCACTGCACATTTAATAGCTCAATTTGTGCCACATGGGTGGAGCAAAGGTTAGATTGAAAGTTCCTTGGGGCAGGGCTCATCTTTTGTTGTGTGTTTGCACACTGCCTAGCACAACAGGGTCATAGTCCATGACGGAAGCTCCTAAGCACTACTGCAGTGCAAATAATAAATAATAATGTAAAACTCAGATCCATTATCTAGAAGATGTAACTGGGAACCGAGTCTAAAATAAGCTTGAAAACAACAAACAAAAATAAACCACCCAAGACTTTGAGAGATAGCTAGTATTATGGTTAGAAAATGCCAGTGGAATCTCTCTTTATGTTGTATTGTTTCCAATGTCATAAATGTGTAGAAAATAATAAAAAGGAAAGTGAAGGAGGCGTAGATTTCTCTCTAAATACAAGATGAATATCACAGAGAAATGGATATGCTATTTGTGTAGCTGTCTTGCTTCAATAGAAGAATGGTTTTTTTTAATGAAAAAATGAGAGAAAGAAGAATCCTGTCAGTTAGTCCAGTAAGAATTGTCTGGTAAAGTCTAACAAATAAAGCTAGGGGAAATCTGTAAGCAACTAGAGGGAGACAAAGGTATGAGCAATGAAGAGTGTGGTTTTATAAAGAAGCTGCTGGACAACCTGCCAGCCACTTTTATGACTGAATTTCAAAATGAGTGGATCCAGGGGAATACAGTAGATGTACTGTATTTAGACTTTAGTAAAGCATTTGATACATGATCTCATGGAAACATACTTGAAATATTCATTTAAATCGATTTAGATGAGAGCACAGGAACTGGGACTGAAAACTTCTTCCAAATTCTTCCTTTTCTCTCCATCTCTACTGGTTATGTGTTGCCTCAGATACAATACCCTCTTCCTCTTTGGTCTCCTCATATCTAAACTACTCCCATCTTCCAGTAACCACTTAGAACCTCTCTCCCTTTCCATTTGCTTTGAGGCTTCTCTTCTTTCTCAGTTCCTTGACTTGTACTTCTTCTGCATTAACAAATTCAAAATACTGGTCCTTATTCTCTTGGATCCCTGCAGCCCTGCCCAGAGACCTCTTCCCTCATCACTTCCTACAGCCCTTCTGCTCTTTAAGTAGCCACCAAGGTTTTCCTTGATGGGTGCCATAGCCTCCTTTATTCACGACAGACTTCATTCCTACTTTCACACCATCCATTAGGGTTGTAAGAGCCCTTGAATTTATCTTCACCACAGGCTCCCCATCTCCTCCTTTGTGAAGATCCACGTGTTCCATGAAGCATTCCAGCCTGGTATAACCCCTCCACCCATACAGAGTCCATTCTGTTTTGTTTGGGTATGTCTCTCTAGACTTTTAACTCCTCCAGGAAGAGACAGCATTGTTTGACACGTTTGTGGTGCCTAGTGTACAGCATTATCTACACTTATGGTGCAATGTATATTAAATAAAGAAAAATATGCCTGATCATGAAGGGTTTTGAATTGGGGGAGCTGTCTTGTGAGGAAGCCGTAGAAATTGGCATTAATCTCAGCTTTGTGTGATGTTCTTAAAATCAATGCTCTGGACACATAATTCATTAACTTTGCAGAGGCTACTAAACTGGGAAGTGTTGCAAAGACTAGTAAGAACAGGGCAATAACACAGAAGGGCCAAGGGTAGTTAGAAATATAGGCAGGGAATAACAAAATTAAATTAATCTGGAAAAATATGCACTGCTACCATAGATGTGGGGGAAATATTTCAAAATTCAACACTAAGGTAATCAGATTTTGCATTTTAAGGTGTAAAGCGATTGCCTGCAGAAGTGAAATCCCCCACCTTACCACCATGCATCATTACCTCTACTGGTAAGGTACATTATGAAGAGTTTTTCTCCTTCCTTTGAGCATCAGGCACTGGCTAATTTTGGAGGAAGGATGCTGAACTTGAGGTCTGTCACTTGTAGGAAATCCTCTGACACATATATATTTAGTAGAATAGCAATACCAAGGAAGTCATAATGCTGCAAACATGAGAGTCAGATCCTCAACTAGTACAAAATCAATAGAGTCCCACTGATTTCGAGGACGGCAGCAAAATAGATATAGGTTTACAATGAAATCGACTGTCTGAGACTGTATACTCAATATGTCATTGACTAGGGAGGAGATGATCCTTTGTATGGTACTGATGAAATTGTGAAGGAAACATTTCACAAAGCACTGAGCACCTGAATGCCAGAAAGGTATAGCCAACTGGACGGGATTCAGAAAAAAAGCCAACAATGTTAAAGAGGCTTGAAGATAGGAGTTTAAAAGAAAGTGATACTTTATGCTGTCACCGGCTTGCCTGAGCCCATGTGCATCTTGCAAGGCAAGCTCCCCTTAATTTTATGATAATAAACTGATATTTAACTCCGAATGGCCATCTGGGCTTCAAATTCCATACCAAACAATAGTCCTTTCCTGGTCCAATGAAGAAAGTGCAGTCAGAGTTTAACCCAGTAAATATTTCCTGGTCAGGGGCCTAAGACAAGGGAAATCCTTCCTCCTCTATCCAAACTTCACCCTGAACTGGCCTCTAGAAGAAGCAGCCAGCCCTGTATATCTTGCTGGCTGAGCCTTCATTGGCTTCTGCTTGCTCCCAGCCTGTCTAGCTGCTGCAGGAACAATTTCTTGTGGAATTTCCAGTACCTGCTCCTGTGACTTCTCTGGGCAGCTTTTGGAGGTCTGAACTCACTGTTCCTTTTCTCCAAAAGGACATTTTCTTTGGGCATGGTGTGTCAATGTGGCAGGGCCTTCAGCAAGGGGCACCAAATGTCTGATGCACCTCATCACCCATGCATAACACAGAACAAGGAACATTATTAGAATAAGGAAATCAGTATTATTCCTACAGCCCCGTAGTCTCACTGATTCATTGCATAACTTCTGCCTAAAAATTGGCTTCCTACTAGTTTGAAATGAACAGCATGTATATCCTCACACATTCTCTGGACAAACAATCTTAAAAAGAATGAATATTTAACAACAAATTAGAGACTGCGATGAGTCATTGGTTTCACTGCAGGTCAAGTCTGGTCATCGTCTACCCAGAAGGAGGGGTTTGTCTGGGATTATCAAGTCCCAGAGGTGTAGATTGCTGGAAAATAGTTTTGGAACTTTTTGCATCAGGATTATTTCCCTTCATGGAGATTGTGGCATGAGTAGTGTAACCTGTCCTGTCTGGGCCAAGTACAGGATTCCATAGGTTTTAGGGCCAGAAGGAACCATTATCATCATCTACTCTGATCTCCATGACATAGGCCATAAAACTTCATCCAGAGATTAGTACATCAAGTCCATAGACTTTTTGTTTTTTTGAGCTACTGCATGTTGTTTAGAAAGATATCCAGTCTTGATTAAAACCTTAAACTCAGGACCTTCTGGACTAAGCCCATGAGCCCTATTGTGTACTCAGGGACAGAGTCTCCTACATGCCAGATACAACATACTTATTAAACACTTGAATAAATAAGCCACTACATAGGGACAACCCCTGCCCCGCCCCGTGCTAATGTAGGTTGCAAACACCATTGCTATTAGGATAAGGTGACAATTCAAATGGGTTTGAATGAACTGACGTTGATACCCATTTCTTTTGTTCTGAGTGCCTCAATCAGTCTCAAGCATCTAGGAGACTGGGGTGCAACTATGGCTAAAAGTATCTTCCATATCAATGTCCGCCCTCTCTAGGCCTTGCAGAATCTCATTTGCCTTTAGAATATCTCTGGGGTACTTTTGATACCATATGGAAGGAAACAGAAGAGAGAGCTTCTGAATGTTCTGTTGCTATAAATTGTCAGCTTGGCACAGTCAGAGGGGAGTGGGACTTCCAAGAATTCACTATCTAGTGAAGAGGTTATTGATGAACAGCCATTGCAGGGGAAGGATGATATTGTGATTAAGACTCTGGACTATGACTTCACGAGATCTGGGTTCCATTCCCCGCTCTAACACAGATTTGAGCAAGTCGCTTAATCTCAGTGCCTCAGTTCCCCACATGTAAAACTGAGTCTGAACAAGTTTGCCTTTTCAACACCTCCCTGTGGAACATCAGGGCACCACTCACCCAGCCACAGGTCTCTACTAGTAAGTTCACTGGCTCATAGCAGTGCTTTAGCCCCCACCAGGGGCAAGGTACCTTTTCCAAGATGTTAAGGTTCCAAATAAATTAGGAAAAACTACAGTTCAAAACCAGGGTCATCCAGTGAACCTTCTGTGGGAACCCACCCTTTTACTCAGAACTTGTCTTCAAACAATTAGTACTGCAGCCAGTTTCCCAGGGACTGGCCATCCCTTACTCTGGCTAGCCAGGTTTATCTGGCTAGCAAGCTACTTCAGTCTCTGGCTGAAAGCAGGCCTCTCACTCATCAGGAGAGGCAGAGCTCTGCTCTTCTCCCTGGCAAACCCTCAATGGAGCTAGGTCTCCTCCTTTTAACTCCCCTCTCCGCGCCTCTATGTGCTACTGTAATACAAATAATATATTACCATAAACCACCACTGTCTATGTATTTCAACAGGATGCTCTCCAGAAGGAAGTGTTGGAAGAGGTATCACTTGAGTCTCTTGGGTCAATATGTTGTTAAGAACCATTTTGATTGGGCAGAATTTGCATTTTAACCACCAGAGTGCAGTCTATGGACTGAAGTGATAGGTAACAGCAACACCATGACCACTTCAGCATGCACATTCAGCTGGTTCCACCTGACTCTGTTTTTTCGGTTTTGCTCCAGGCATGAGCCCCATTGCTCATAGTGCATAAGAAGGTTTGGCTACAAGATGGAAAGTGTGACTGTGACATCATGAGGAGGAGGCCTGATTACTATGTAGGTTTTTAATACCACTCTCACTGCTGTAGGAGCTAAGTGCCAAGTTTGATGCTGGCATTGCCCAACTCTATGAGAGAGACCTGAAGGCACAACTGTGATTATGAAATTACAATAAGCTGATTTTCTAGCTGTGCAAGGAGCTAATTAAAAAGTAATTTAAACTTAACCTGTGCAGAGTACTCCAGGATTTACCACACGACATAATCCTATGCTGGCAGAAGAATGGACTTGATGACCCAAAAGTTCTATTCCATCTCCAATTCCTATGGGCAAAATCATGCACTCCTGACCCTCATGGAAAATCCCCATAGACCTTGTCATACACAGATGGTTAAGGGTTAATGTCTCTTTTACCTGTAAAGGGTTAACTAGCTCAGTAAACCTGGAACACCTGACCAGAGGACCAATCAGGAGACAAGATACTTTCAAATCTCGGTGGAGGGAAGCCTTTGTTTGTGCTTTTTGGATTTTTCTTTGTTCTCTCTGGATTCTGAGAGGGACCAGACATGTATGCAGACTCTCCAATTTTCTGAAACAGCCTCTTCTGTTCAATTGAGTAAGTACCAGTTAGAAAGGCAGTTTAGTCTTTTGATTGTTTGCTTTATTTGCAAATGTGTATTTTGCTGGAAGGATTGTATCTCTGTTTGCTGCAACTTGTATTTGTGCTGGGGGAGGCTTCTCTCTAGTGTCTATAACCTGTAAGACCCTGTAACGTTTTCCATCTTGATTTTACGGAGACAATTTTTACTTTTTTTCTTTCTTTTATTAAAAGCTTTTCTTTTTAAGAACCTGATTAATTTTTTTTATTTCTTGTGTAAGATCGAGGGGGAAGGGGGTCTGCACTCACCAGGGAATTTGTGGCAGAAAGGAGAGAAGTGGGGAGGAAAAGCCTGATTTCTCTCTGTATTAGGATCATTGTCTCTCTCTCAGGGAGAGTCTGGGAGGGGGAGAGAAGAGGGGGAAGGTGAATTTCCTCTCTGTTTTAAGATTCAAGGAGTTTGAATCACAGTGATCTCCCAGTGTAACCCAGGGAGGAGAGAATCTGGGAGGAAGAAAGGAGGGGAATGGTTTATTTCCCTTTGTTTTGAGATCCAAGGGGTCTGGGTCTGGGGGTCCCCAGGGAAGGGTTTGGGGGCCAGAAAGTGTCCCAAAACACTATATTTTTGGGTGGTGGCAGCTCTATCATTTCTAAGCTAGTAATTAAGCTTAAAGAGGTTCATGCAGGAACCCCATCTTTTGGACTCTAAGGTTCAGAGTAGGGAATCATACCTTGACAGACCTCAATGGGAATTTTGCTTGGGTAAGGAGTGGAGGATTTGACTCCAAGATTCCAAGCCAAAGCTCTATATTGAGCTTTTAAGGAAACATAGATGGGGTAGCAGCACCCACACAGAAACAGTCCCCGCAGGCACATTGCCTGCAGAGCACACAGACCTCTGGGGTCTGTGAGGGAAGCTGAAGGGCAAGCCAGTCTTGCTGTAACCTCCATGGTATATCTGGCACAGGGAAAAGAGAAACCAGAATCACAAGTGTGTATTGGAGGAAATTGGAGGGAGAAGAGAGGAAAGAAGAGCTCTGTTTACTTTGTCCCCCTTCTTGAACACCTACCTATGGCAAGCCAGAATTTGACTGAGGGCCTCATCCACGATTGCCCTCATCTTGTGTAGCTAATGATAGAAGTGGGTTGTCAGATGCGACCATTCTGACCTGGTGGTGTTTTTATAGTCCCTTGTTGACTACACAAGGTGTGGGGCCATGGTAAATCAGATCCTGGTACTCCAGGGCCATGTAGGAGCTTTTCCAAGGCTTGTCCCTCTCTTAACAATGGTATTAAAATCCAAAACCCCCAAAACAAAAAAGCCAACCTTCCTCTCCCCTCCACATAAAAATCTGCCTAAACCAGACTAACTAATGCAATTTGCTTGTTACAGAAGCGTTCCAATCTGCTCTAAATTGAGATACCAGGCTGGTTGCCTTGCCTGGCCCTGATTTCAGATCTATGAAGCTAGCAAAGAGTAAAAGAACTGCTTCATTCTGGGAATGTGATAATTAACTTGTGGGTTTGAAAGAAAATCATATCCCCTGTGATCCACCAACTAAGCAGATAAATATGTTGGTAATTACTTACTGCAATAGTAAATGAAACTCTCTCAATGAAAGTCCCTCTTGTCCAATAAGTAGGCAAACTTATCATGCAAAGATGTATCCTAGAGTCATAGATATGTAGGAATTATACCCACCATCTCTTGTTCTCCTGGAGGATCAGATGTAGAATCTCTTCCTGAACCGATGTTTGGTCGGGACGCAATTTGTCCCAATATTTCACACTCCTGATTTTTTTCCCTCTGCCGGCAGGACTCCGCTTTTTTTTCGCTCCACCAGCGGGACTCTTCCATGTGTCCCGATATTTTCTTCATCCCATCTGGTCATCCTACATAACATGCACTTCCACCAAGGGCTGGTGTGTTTAACAGACATTGTAGTGGGAAGGGTTTTGCAGTGGAGAAGAGATTGTGCCTGGGGCTCAGCCCTCTCTTCTCAGTGGGGTTGGCGGGCGGAGAGCACAGAGGAGAAATGGACATTCTGTACAGACCTCCCAGCCCACTCTACCCCCACAAACATCCCATCCCCACCACACCAAAGAAGCAAGCAGTTTTTATGGGTTACTACCTGGGGCAATGGTGGGAAATTCTAGTCTTAGTGGTACAAGAACTCCTAGAGGTTCAAGTCAAGATCCAGGCCACACTGTGTTAGGTGCAGTACAGACAATGAGTGACAGCCCCAGACCTCTCCCAGTCTAAAGAGACAATAGATGGAAGAAATGAACCTTTTCTGTCTCCATTTGGCAGATGAGGAACTGAGGAACAGAGAGAAGAAGGGATTTACCTAAGGTCACCAAGGAAGTCTGTGGCAGAGGCAGCGGCTGAACCCAGTTCTCCTGAGTCCTAATCCAGTGCCTTACAAATAAAATCAGCTTGCCACATAATGGATGGTGGACGGGTACCAGACAGCAGGCGGAATCAAACATTACCTCCCCCACACCAAAGATGTGGTGAATTCTGTCAGAGTTGAGTTTACCATTTACTATGTATGATTTGTCTGATTGGAGCCAATTCCTCCGCACCTGGATTTGTTCTGTAATGTTCTAGCCATAGCCAAAAGAAGAGAAGCAGTAACACTGAGTGCTGAGCGTAGAATCAGGAGAGCCAGAAATTATTTTTCAGGTCATAGTCCCTCTTGCCCACAATTCTCTGTCCTTCACCCCTCAACCCCCATGCTCCAGCCCGGCCTATTGCATGATTGGCCCCTGGAGTATATTGCTTAGTGCTTCATCCAGCCCTGTTTCCCAGGTTTCGTGACAAGCCAGTTGGTGCTGTGAGAATTCCTTCACAGAAAGGAATCTTCTTAAGAGATCACATATCCCACACTTTCCCCCATGCTTCCTATTTAACACCCAGGAAAGTTTTCCATTCCCTCTTTGGTGAGACGGAGGGCTCTGGGTGAGCTTTCACACACTGATGAACAGAGAATTCGCCAGGAGCCATTTGGAAGGCTCCTGCAGTCCAACATGTTTAACAAGGAGACTTATTGCAGTTGTGTTTGCCTTAGGGAATGAGCATAGTGAGTTTCCCATGGCAATTTAATAAACTCCTGCTCTGAAACAGTTTTGAAAATCCACAATTTAACTGCCACACAGTTAGCTCTGTTAAATTAAATGAATCCACTGAGATAGTGACTCTAAGTATATTTGAGAAATAAATACTCTTGCACAGAGCCACTTTGGCACAGATCCTCAAAGGTATGTAGGTACCTAGCTCCTATTGAAATCAAGAGGGTTTCCCAATGACATCAACGGGAGTTAGCAGCCTTTGAGGATCTGGGCCTTTATCTCCTAATACAGGATTCACACTGGAAAGATTTCTGATTTTCTTTTTCAGCCTCTCTCAAAATCGGAGGAAAAAATATTCCATGAAGATTGAATTCTCTGACAGCTCTTTTCAGGGTTTGGTTAGAGAGAGACATGTAGGGTGCAAAATATATTGTGTGGAGTATGTGCAAGGGGTGAAGGGGAGCTTATCTGAGGTAGAAGAATTATTCTATGAAAACTGTAATTGATTTTACGCCATTGCAGTTAGGTGGACTCCACTGAGATGCCTTTTCAACCTTACCACTTCCTAATGAATTATTTTGCTTACGCATACTAAATTAGGATTAGCCTTTTAAGAGTAACTCTTCTTGATCCAAAGCACATTGGAGGCAAAGGGAATCTTGGAGTTCTGTTTGTAACAGAATCATTCGGTTGCTTTCCAAGTGTACAACAGGGGCATGTTTGCAGATGGAGTGCTGTAATGGATGGACAGGTATTGCATTCTACTAGCTGCCAACCTACATAGCAAACTGAGCAGGCCATCTAGCATACTGATAGATCTGAATTTACAGAGATAGTGCAAATGGATCCAGCCACTACCCACTCTAAGTAGCAGGATTGTTCTCGTTTGGTACTGGAAGAATGTAGCTCCTCGCCATTCTTCACTGCACAGCCCATTACTGATAAAAAAACAAGCATCCGGCAACAGGCACTGGCCACTGGGATGTCTGCTGTTACAGGAACCCAGTTATCCCCAGCATGAATTGCAATAGATTTAAGTAAGAAAAATGTGTCTTTCTGAAGCCAGGGCAGTAAACAGGAAAAATGAAACCTATTGAAATAAAACTCAAAGGTCAGCTATTACTGTCTGGTGGTAGAGGACAGTCATCAGGGCCAGGCATTTATTTTTCACTATAGTCACTACTTGACCTCAAAGAATATATTTCCATGATTGTATTTAATATTGGTGTCACTCCAATTAGTGGTACATGAAAAACTGGTTTTAGGGTCTGTTCCATGCCCCTTGGGGTATGTCTACACTGCAGCTGCGAGTGAGCCTCCCAGGGAGGCAGGCAGACTCACGCTAGCATGCTAAAAACAGCAGCTTGGATGATCCAGCTCAGGCAGAAGGTCGGGCTCTCAAGTCCACTCGAGGCTCAGGCCCCAAGTGGCAACGTCCACACCGATATTTTTGGCACGCTAGTTTGTGCCTTGCTAGTTCAAGTCTGCCTTCCTCGGCAGAGAGGTTCACCCTCAGCTTCAGTGTAGACATACCCTTGGAGTCAATGGCTATACTCCACTAACTTCAGTGGGCTTTGGATTAGGCCTCTGTGTTTTTCTCTCCCCTCCTCCACTCTTCCCCCGACCTTGATGTTTCTCTCTTTCACCTCCCTCCAGGACAGACTGAAAGACTCCAGAACAACAGCTCTAAAAGACATCAAAAGGTGGCAAACACAGAAATACCGTGTGAAGTGGATCTAGTTCGAGAACTTTTTGGGACTCCTGTTCTTGGGCAGGGGGAACCATCGTTTAATTCTATTTCTAAAAAGAAAGAAATAATAGGAGAAAAAATAAGAGAGACTTTGGATATATTTTTCAAAAGTACCTAAGTCTCACTGAAAGCCAATAGGGCTTAGGAGCTATAGTCACTTTGGAAAATTGTATCCAATATAGCGCAACCACAAAACACACTTTATCCATAAGAATGTGGGAAACAAGAATGAAGCTAGAGGAATTCACCTAACAGATCTGTAGACCTCCCATTGGTCTCTAACGTTAATGTGTGCCTCATAATAAGGAAGAGCCACCACATTTATCATGGCGCTTAGTTATTTTTGAGAGATTCTGCTTGCATTTGAAGGAGAGCTAAACTGTACAGAAATCACTAAAGACCGATTTTCATATAACCTGTGAGCTCTCCCGTGACCTATGCATACAAACCAAATAACATCATTGTTCAGCTAGAGAACTCCTTGCTACAATCAGGAGGTGGGAAACACAGAGCGGGATGGCTCCTTTCTTTAGGAGACCTAAATGTAAAATCCACTCTTGCTCAAACAGAGCATCCTCCCTACATCTGCTGGAGGTTTTCTTGCAGTGGATTGGCACATTGGCCTTCCCCACCTACATTCCCTTGGGCCATGCCCTGAGACAGCTGCTGCCCTCATTTTCCCCTGCCCCTTTCTCTCCTATTGTCTCTGTTCTTTGTCTTTTTCCCTTTGCACCTCTCTCTCTCTCTCTGTCTTTAATTGCTCTACTCTTTTTTGGAGTATCTTGCTCTATGATGCCTGTGTCCCCATTCAGCTGAAGGCAGCTACTTGCTGCTGGGTGTGGAGGTGGCCTGTGGAGATGGCTCAGTGGGGCTGGGCTACATATGCTCTTAGAATGTGCCTAGTACGTGCCACAAGAACTGAAGAAAGCTGCATGGGCTGGTGCCTGAATCTGCAAACCTGCAAGTAGGAGTTGTTTCTGCAGCCAGCTTTGCTGGGGGCTGTTATGGAAGCAGGGCTGGAAGGTGGGATAGGGTTTTCAAAGAGCCATCTCTACTTTACTCACTGGAGCATTGTGAAGCAGAGGTAGGTTCAGGGAAGTTTCTTCACACCCCACTTACCTTTTTCCCACCCACTGGAGTTCAATGATTAAATCCAGGAACACGGAGTCAGAATGTGGTGACCTTGACAGCCATTTCCAGCAGAGGCTGCAGATAGCATGCGGGTAAAAGGAACCTTTCTCTGAATCAGAAATGTTTTTGTATTTTAAAAAAAAATAGGAGACTCTTAATTCCCTTTTCACTGCATTTTCTATATCAAGTGCCTAACACATTGTCAAGTACAACTCAGGCCACAATCAAAATAGTAATTTTACAGAGAAGAATTTGCCAGGC
The DNA here is from genome assembly GCF_003597395.2 of Chelonoidis abingdonii. Lineage (NCBI taxonomy): Eukaryota > Metazoa > Chordata > Testudines > Testudinidae > Chelonoidis > Chelonoidis abingdonii. Next base: position 2,598,481 of record NC_133783.1, on the reverse strand, counting down.
TTTCTTTACTTCTGACAAGCATAGCAGCAGATTCTGTCTACCCACTTTTCCTTGCTTTCTAAAAATTCTGTTAGCTGCTAGTTTAAAAATATCACTCTCTCCTTGTTCAAGCAACGAGTTTGTGACTGATGATTCTGAGGGAAAATACGAACCCCACAGATGAGTGATGGCAAATTTTAATAAAAGCAAGACTAATCCATTACATTCCCACCAGAAGTGTTCTACTCCTCCTGCCATGGATGTTGATTATCCTTTCACTTGGCTGATCCTTATTCAGTGCCCCCTTGCAAGGCAGAGTGACAGATGTCTTTACCTCCTACTCCCACCAAGGGGGATCTGGCACAGCTTTTCCAATGGGCTGCTTGGCCTGCAAACATGGCCAGCAAGTGCAGTGTGCTTCACTCACCCTGAATGCGCCCCTCTAGATAGCCAGCTGGTCTGATCCTAAACATCAGGAGTATTTACTCCAGGAGTTTTTGCATCTTCTTTCAATGCAACAGGTACAGGCCACAGTCAATGGCCAGATACTAGAGTAGATGGATGACTGGTCTGATCACTGTGGCATGTCCTCCTATCTGACAGACCCACTGCCCCACTCATTGGCACTAGTGGGATTTTGGCTGGATCAGGGCCTCAGGACTGGCCTTATATGTAGACTGGATAAAGTCACATAGGACTCCATTTGCCATCAGCTATATCCTCATAATTCCAAGAGCCAGTATTAGGAGCTGCTTGGGCAGAGACCTCAGGGCAGAGAGGGCTTAACACACTTGCAATGCCAACTATTGATAGAAAAAGTCAAAAGGTTTGGAGATTTGGCACAAATGCCCCCCAAGTCTGCAGGCTAGATCCTCAGCTGGTATAAATCAGTGTGGGCCCCTTGAAATAAGAGGAGTTTGCCAGTTAACACCAGCTGATCATCACACAGTCTAGAATGCTCCTCTGAATCTTAATTAGCCGAACCTCCTGGGTCTATGGACCAGGGCTGGTGATGTCCCAGGACCCAGCTTTCTGGTGCTCTGTGCTTGTCATCAGGCCAAAAGGAACACGAGGAGAACAGATTCCCTGGAAAGTTTGGGCACTTCCAGACCTGGGAAAAGAATAAAAATAATCAGAGGGGGATCAACCCAATAAAGATACCCACAGACTCTGTGCATCTGCTCCTCCCTATATTCTGGGCCCTTTAATGACTAATGCCTCACCTGAACTCAAAGACTGAACTGCCAACAGGCTCATCTCTGCTCTCTTGTCTCCCTGTGCTGGCACACTGCTGCTGGATGGTGTATGCATAGTATGCAGCTCTGCTCTTCCAGCAGACAGGCCACCATAGGCTCTTCTCGCTTGCCCAGCTGCACTTACTGCCATTGTTGGCGTGCAGGCAGCTGGAAGAGGAGGAACAGAGTGCCTCCAAAATCACTGCACACTAGCCCTGCACCTTGTACGCCCACTGGCTGAAAGAGACCAAACTGAGGGATAAACGCTCACCAGACCTTTTCAAATGCCAGAATAGCTTCTGTTCCTGCCTGGGCAGAGTTTTATCACACACCTAGCACACTCGATCCGGCTCCGTTAGGTTACTTGTGCTTATGGCTACAGTCATCACGTTGAACCAACAGCTAGGTGAGAGGGGTCTGAGCTGCAAAACTCAGATCCACCCATTGCCAGATCTCTACTACCCAAAGCTTGAGGTTGGCGGAGGAGGGGAGATAGGATTTTGATTCAGCCCATTATAGAAGTTTAGGGAAGCCCCAGATTTTGGATCCAGAGTTGAATGTTATCAGATTTCAGGGGTGTTCAGATCTTGGGTTTCAGGCTCCCCCCCTTCCTCTAATTTTAACCTCCCTCCAGCATATCTTTAGTAAAAGTAGCAAACCCTTAGCCAAACCCTTAGCCTTCCCACGAGATTGCTGGAGGTGGAGGGAGAACGTAAGGGGAAGGAGTACCTCATTCTCTGTCTCCTGTTGCTTTTTCTGCCCATTTTTGCTATTGTGCATTCAAAGTATCATCTTTCTGCAAGCAAATGATTAGAGACAAGTTGACCCCCCAAAATGGATGGTGTCTCATGTTTCAAGCACTTGTGCTCCGTTCTTGCAGAATGTTTAGTTACAGCATGAAAAATGGATGTGTGGAATGAAGACATTTCCCCTTTGACTAGCACATTTGCAGAAGATATGTCAAGGATCTGAGGCAAGGGATATGGGCAACCTTTCAAGAAAGTCCACCCCCGCCCCCCTTCTTCTTTGCTTGCTTATTGGAAGAGCAATAAATAGCAAGCCGACAGGCCCTTCTCACAGTTCCAAAGCCTACCTGTAACTGAGCTGGATAATTAGCAGCCTTGAAGATGATATATGACTTTCATTACCCTTTGGGACTTGAGACTAAATGAGGACAGAGCTAATTGCCGTGCAAAGCAGTTTGGCATGAATGAGAAAAATGCAGGCGCTGTCTCCTGCCAAAAAAAAGGGCCCTATTGCTGCTCTGATCTCATGGCTGGTTTTTGCCGCAGGAGTTCACTTGGTGTCCATAAATCATGGTCTGCTTACAGCTGAAACTGCACTGAGTCATCAACATGCAATAAGCTGAGTGACAGATTCCAGCCTGACTACATTAGAACTTCAAACTTAGTTTCTCTCCCCCCTCCCCCCCAACACTGCCCTTTCTTAACAGAAAATTAAACCCAGACTACACAGACACGTAGGCTGTGAGAAACACAAGGCTTGCTCACTTGATGATCGTTTTTAAGGCCTACGTTTCCAGGAAAGGCATCATGCTGTTTGGAGGGGAGGGTGTCACAAACGCCATACGAGTTGGTCATTTTGCAAATTCAGCATTGGGTTTGTCGTTCATATTACTGCTGATTAAAATGGATTATCTCCTTTCAATGGGCTAAATTGGCACTTTGTCGTCGTCTTTCTCATGGACATAGATGTAGCCAGGTCTCCCGTAAGATATTTTCCTCCTCTTTAAAATTAAGCAAGAAGACTCAGAAATCTCACTGCACAAAGTATCAGAGAGGTAGCCGCGTTAGTCTGGATCTGTAAAAAGCAGCAAAGAGTCCTGTGGCACCTTAAAGACTAACAGATGTATTGAAGCATGAGCTTTCGTGGGTGAATACCCACTTCATCAGATGCCAGTGGGTATTCACCCACGAAAGCTCATGCTCCAATACATCTGTTAGTCTTTAAGGTGCCACAGGACTCTTTGTTGCTTTTTACTGCACAAAGTGGTTCCAAAAGTGACCTGAGATCCTTTAATACCTATATTCACTATACAGAAATTAGGATTTTTAAGAGATCCCACAATACAAATGCAAAAGTCAGTCTGAGGGAGGAGCTTTCCTTTTCCTCTCTCTATTTTGTTTCACAGAAGAATTTTTGCTTTTCTCTCAAGGTACCCTAGCTCCATTGTTTTAAAAAGGAGCGATTGTGCTGAGTTTGCAAGATAGTATCCTGTCAGATCCTAATCAATTAGCCTGCATCAGCTCACTAGAAGGCAGATACCAATTTAACTCACAGACTAAGCTTTCTGATTTTCTCTAAAGGCAGTCACATAATTCATTCCTTGTAGCGCCAAATTATATTTGACATTTAATTTAAAACTCAAGGTACCATAATGCAAAATATCTCTAAAAATAATGGTGATAAAGCAGAGGAACATTTCATTTGACAGAAAGGCTTTTTCTCAGTATATTTATGCACCCAAACTTCCCACCTTGATTCAAAGCCTCAAACTCACCAGTGCCGCTTAGTCAGGCAATCACTTTCAGATGCCGTTGGCCTCTACAGCTGCTCGCTTACAGTAAAAGGGCACTCAAAGATGAAGCAAGAAAGCAGACTGCGGCTCACCATTCGGCTTGTGAGTGTTCCCCTCCTGTATGTGTAAATGGAACGATGTTCCCGTGTATTATTGTTGCCGTTGAGTCTGCTAATGAAAATATTTCAGTAAGATGGCTCGGCTAATTGGAATGCCCGTTGTCCTCTCTGGGTTGGGAGTGGGTAATCAGACTGACAAGGTTGATGATTTTTACTTAAGAAAACCAAACACAAGAGATACGAGCTTAACAGCTTCATTCAGGTTTATCATCTTCCGGCAGACCATTCCTGGCCACCTGCACGATGGAAGTCTGTTGTTTCATGAAGCATGTCCAGAGTCTGACAGTCTGACTTGAAGCATGAAGATTAATTAAAAAGGCTCTCAGATGCTCTCCCCCCAGCTACTTCTTTACGCTAATATTCTACAAACAGTGCCAGAGCACAGAGAGTAGTAGCCATGAGATCAACTGGCACTTACATGGCTGATCAGTCAGTCAACTCTTTCTAATGTAAAAGATGGGCTCGGTTGGTTTGGGGAAAAGTTTGACCATGTCTCTCAATGTGAGCTGCCTGGATTGATTAAATAATTCTGCTACCTGTGTGCAAGATGGTATGGAACCAGGTGGCTTGGCTTGCTAGCTTCAGCTGGTCCTGGGAAAAAGTTAAGTAATGAATAACAAACTCTGTTCTGCCATGCCAGACAGGGCATCAGTATGATTTCAAGGCAACACAATAAACTGCACCAACAGCAAAGTTGCATATCATTATTACAAGTGTCCAAACTTTTGTCCAGCTAAGGGACACCAACTAATTTCCACAAAACGAAATAGATTTCTAATGTTCTCCTCTTTATTATATGTAAGTGTGACAGGTCCCAACATGCTGCTCAACTCGAGGTAGCTGGTTTGCATGCTGGGGCATTTGGTCTTGCCGTGGATCGCACCACCATATCGAACAGGAGAGCACACACGGCCCTGATGCAATGTGCCTGCATTAGAGTTTGTGCTGGTGTAACTATATTGATGTTGTTACACTGTTGTGCATTTACCTAGACAAGCTCTAAGACAACTGGAAAGTTTCCAAGGATGACCACCGTAAAGCGCAAAAAAGTAAATGCAACATTAAGAAGACTCTATATTTAAAAGTAAATGCACAAAAATATCAGTAAGAGCAATAGTAACATTAACTCACCTATTTTGTACAATGTATTGGGCCAGATCCTCTGCAGATGTGAATCAGTGTAGGTCCACTGAAGTCAGTTCAGCTACGATTATTTACTCTAGCTGAGAATCTGGCCCAATGTATCTAGCCTGAAAAGCAATACAGTGCATCCTCCACTCACTCAAAGGATTTTTCCACCAATTGCCCAAGCAAATTCACCGTGGGCATTAAGAGCAAACAAGAAAAGTTTGAGTCCCAAAGGAGAATTATTCAGAAACCTCTGAGCATTTGTGCATAGGAGATTATGAAAATCCAAATTTAACTTTAACTAAAACTTACATCACCAAGAAAGGTGGATACAACATGTTCCTGTGTGGGAGGCTGGGTTTCTATGGTGGTAGCTCTAGTATATTATTTTGTCAACTGGCCTTTTCCATTACCTAGAAAGAGAGAAGTGATCAAAGTAATGAACAGTATAAAACAGTAGCATACATACACAACCAGTAATTAAAAATGCACAGACGGCTGAGTTGATATTTAGATCTCCAATGGACTTTCCACAGGGGGGTATTTATTTGGGCTGAGATTTTAGGCTCCTAAATAAGAAGGCTGATTTTCAGGGTGCTGAGCACCCAAGAGCTTTCAGTGAAGTTAATAGCAAAATATGAATTTAGGAGCCTAATGTCAGGCTCCTGCTTTTGAAAATCTTAACTTGACTTCACCCCTCCATGCACAGGATCTGTCATTTTGCTTTGCTACGGATGTACTGACTGCTGAGGGACTGGCTCAGACTTTCTGTACTCTGCAAGTGTGTGTTGCTTCTTTATTTGAATTGGACAAAAAATACTAGAGCTAAAAACCTAATATCTGAACAACATACACTGTTATGGAGGGAAGCTAGTGTGGTTGGAGTGAAGAGAGTTTGCAGGATTTGCTACAAATAGTCTTGTAGCTGAGAATCTACGTAGATTTATTTCTAGGGCAAAGGCTAGCTTAATTTATGAGAGCAGAAACTGGCCCATAAATTTACTCCCCACTTACAATGCTTCAGGGACAGCAACATGTGTCATGTTGCAATCGGGAGTTCTAAAATTAATTTTAGATATGTTTGTCACCATCTCCTGTGAGGGATTTTTGGGCAAAGTTCTCAGGGGGGCCAAATACTGCCTTCTTTCCACTGTAAATCCTGAATAACTCCCTTATAGTGACTGTGTGTTTACACCAATGGAATTTGGCCCCAGGTTTGACCATGTCAGAGTCAGACCCCAAATTAGGCAACATTTTCAAAGATAATAGTGTCAATCTATTCTAATAATACTCTGCATTTTGCTATCACCCAGTATGCTGGTAGCGCCAAATGTTTTTGAAGACACTGGTGAGGCATCACAACATCACAGTAGGATTGGCACTGTAAGAACGATAAGACCCACCTTACAGATGGATCAACTAGGGGCCCACACTGGGGACTATATTGGCACATAATAAGACATAGTCCCTGCCGCCAAAAGAGTCTTAATAGACAAGGCAGATAAAATGTGGAAGAAAGGAAGGATTATTATCTCCATTTTACTGCTGAGCAACTGAGGCACAGAGGGTAGGTCTGCACTGCATGTCTAGGCAGACAGACTCCCACTAGCTTCGCTCAAGTTAGCTCACTAAAAATACCAGTGTGGAACTTGTAGCACTGGTGACAGCTTGGACTAGTCACCTGAGCTCAGACCCATGGGGTTAGTTGGGCTTGGACTCAGACAGCTAGCCAATGTCCATGCTGCTAATTTTAGCTTGCTAGCTTCAGTCTGTCTACCTGGGCTATTCCCAGCTGCAGTGTAGACATACCAAAGAGACTAAGGCCCAGAAGTTGGGAGCCTAAATACCCTTGTGGATTTGGTCTTAAGTGAGTTGCTCAAGCTCACACAAGTCTATGGCAGGGCCAGGAACTGAATGAAATCTCCATTTCCTTAACCACCTGGCCATCCTTGCTCTGTAGCCCCATGAATGGTAATCAGAATCTTGACATTCTAGGGCCTTATCCAATGTACATTAGAATCAATGGAAAAGATTTCACCTCACTATTTTAACGGGGTCTGGATCTGGCCCCTATGAGGTGGTTCAATAGGTTGGCAGAGAGGGAGCACAAGTTACCAGAGGATAATTGTGGGAGGTTAACTCCTGGTACCACACTGTAGTGGCCAAATATTTTGTTCATAGAACACCACTAATCTAATGGCACTGAAAAATACAATATTCATCAAGTCCCATCTGGTGTTCAGTTCCATATATAAAAATACTTCGCACTGCTGATCCAGTAACTCTGACTAAAATTGCTGAAGTGATACCAGGGGCCTTGGAAAACAGTAGCGGGATAAAAAAATAACAAATTGAATAAAAGAGAAAAAATAAGCTTGCCTTCGTCTGACGGGAATAAAATTGAAGCCTTTTAACCTTACACATAAGTTCCACACCATTGCCTTTTAAAATCAGTTGGAAATCATTTAAAATCAAATTGATTTTGGCTTTTACATTCAGATGCACTTCAGCTTTTCACTTACTGGTCTATACAAGTAATGTCTTCAGCCAACCTGTGTTTAAAATGGATAGAAAATCACTTTGCATGTTCACATGCTTAGTGGAATTTTCTCATTTCCATTTCACTCAGAGCCAATCACAATCAGATTAACTTGCTAGAGAATATGTCAAGAGGCTGATTTCATGGGTGTTTTAGCAAAGAAATGGTTTGTAATGTGGCGAAACATTTTTTGTTTATGTTGCCCATTTTATGTCAATAGATGGCAAGATGGATAAACGGGGCAGCTCATATATATTTATTCTGTACAGTTCCCTTCTTCATCACTTACAGATTCATAATCAACCACGAAAGAAAGGTAAAAACCATAGGAAAATTTTCCTACATCTGCTTCTTCCAATTAACTAAAACCTGGAGTATTTGCAACCTTTTATGTATAAAGTATCAGTGAACACTCCTAAACTGGACACTTCTCTGTTCACCTGCTACCATCCACTGTGGACCATTTGGATTGGATACCTGCTATCTGAATTGAAATTAGGTATCCAAAGCAAGTGAGCTGAAATGATGCAACATAACACACCATCAGTGCTGTAATGAGATGTAGAACACCTGCCATTGACTTGAATGGAAAGAATAAAATCCTGTGAATTGTTTTGTTTTCAGCATCTCCTTCCCACCCCACCATGCTGCTATTTTCCCCTCAATCTTTCATTGTTGTTTTAGAAAGAGAAGAAGGCTTAACAGTGAAAGCAGGCTTATGTGAAGCAAACACCTGAATTTCTTGATTGGTTCTTCCCATGAATGTGTAACCCTGGGAAAGGCATTTAGGACAGCATTTTCGACAGCTTTCACTGATTTTAGGCACCTCAGTGTTGGGGTGCCCACCTTGACACTCCTATAGCCTGATTTTCAAGAGTATGGGAGCTGCTGGTGGTCAACACTTCTGCAAAGCAGGTGCTTCATGTCTCAGGTTGGGTGACCAAAAACAGAGGAACCCCCAAATTAACAGACACTCCTGGAAAATGCTGGCATTACCTTCTCTGAGAAATAATTTGCCTACCTGCAAAATGAAGTTAAAAATATATCACCAATAGGTAGGTTCTGAAGTTTAATCAATGTGTGCAAAGACCTCTGAAAATCTTGAATGAGAAGTGCTAGCCACATGCTATTTTTGGAGGTAATGACTGGATATGGAGTAGGAGGTTGCATGACCATCGATGTTATGAAGTTATGGCTAGATGGAACCCTACAACCATTCAGCAGCAAAAAGAAATCATGAAGGATCACTGCAGACAAGAAACAAAATGACAAATAGAAACTGACTGGCGCAGGCTGATACTCCACTTCAAAGAGTGTTAGCTCTAAATAATAGTTACAAAACTATAAGGCTCAAAATGTGAGTCTAATTTAATAAATATTTACCAAATTGTATAAATCTTTGCCAGCTATAAATATTAAACTCCAATGTAAATATTAAAAGAATTACAGTTTTCACACAATCAGTTTGAGATTATAAGAAATTTGTGGATGGAACAAAAAACAAACAAACAAAAAAACCTGGTGGTTGAATTCCCAAAGAACAATCCACTCAAAGTTCCTTTCATGTGCCAACAGCTATTATTTATACTGTTTATGCACTTTCATCATGACAGCCCTAACACTGAACAGAGCAGATAGACTCTAACAGTCACCACAATAGAAAAAACGCTCCCAGAAGATAAATAAAGTGAAGTGAAACTAGATTTTTGGATCCTGAGAGGTGTAATACCCTTTTGATATTCTATTTATACGGATTATTTTATATTATTTAATGAATTCCAGCGTTCCTGTTCCCCAATTTAACATAGGCTTGATGACTAGAGGCCATTAAATAGGTTTATTTGCTGCCTGAAGGATCAGCACTATTTCATGCATGTTTTTCATTTTCCCTGAAACTCCCTATTCTATTAGTGTGACACTTCTTCTAAGGCAAAACTTAACCAGAGTCTCTTTCTCCTTAAAAAGGGAATGACACCACTGGGAAAAAAATATCAGTGGGAAGTAAAAAAAAACAAAACCACCCCACTTCCATTACAGCAAACTGTGATATTAATGAAATTCTGTTTGTATTAAAATTTTCTTTCAACCTGGGCCTTCCTCTTCACGGGGATAGTGTCAACTTGTCAAGCATTTAATCAAGAGCATTTCCTTGATGCTTCCCTTGTGTCAAAAAGCCTCACCTAGGTGACTTCAAGGGGAAATGGCAGATCTGACTCTTTCTCTCCAACATCCAAGGCTACTTGTTCTTTATTTCTCACCCCCAACTTTTAATTCCCTTTCTATGTTTGTTACAGGAAATATGTAATATTAACACCGACCTGCATTCAAAGTAATAGGCCAAGAAGATACCAAAAGTCCATGGGTTCCCTTTCTAATTTATGGGCGGGTGAAAAGGAAAGGCTATTTAGAGGGGCTGAGATCAATACATTCAGAAGGTTGTAGTTGCCCAGCTATAGAGGGAAAACACAAAGGCATGAAATCTACAAAACAAGATTAATATAAACTTGATTCCACTGTGCTGTTTCCATTTGGATCCTAACATGTAACCATGGCTAGTGAGTGAGAAGATCCTTTTACATTGCTGCACAATCGCTAGCGATATTAGGAACCTAGACCTCCTCTGCGGCAGCTGCGCAATGCTCCGCAGGAGCGAAGCGAACACAAAGCCAGCTTGACCAGCTACCCAAAGATTCACACATTAGTAAAGGGAAAAACAGACATGGCAGCTTGATGACACCCCACTTATAGCCCTTGTTATAGAGGACTTAGCTGCAGAAGAGAGTTGTGGTTGGGAAGCAGTCACATTTGTCTGAACTTTGGCTGCCATGATAGCCCCCACTGGGGGTGGTTACCTGCTGGTGAAACTGAGAGCAGCTTAGGACAGCTCTAATATACATGTCAGGACTGAACCACCACCTGCCAGCCCTGGGATCAGGGTGGCACAAAGATAGCCTCCAGCCCACCTCCTGAGCTGTGCCGGGGCAGATTTTCCACAGATTTTACCTAATAAGCATTATTCAGTTCCATCAGCTAATTCCATGGACTTCAGCTGAGTTATTTCTGAGTTGCACCAACAGAGGTGAGGGGACAGGCAGGTGTATCCAAAGGACACAGGTGGGTCATCTCAAGTCAGGACAAATGTGCATTATTTACCAGGTGAGTGTGTAATGGTTTGTGATTTATTGAAAAAACTCTGACTTTCTTCCCATTTGGGGAGAGAATTATGGTATTTCAACAGTACTGCCAAAGGAACACAGCCTCCAGTCGTGGAGGTTTTAACTAGGCTTACCAAAGTGTATTACTGGGGAACACACAACATAATCCATCTAAGTAATTTACTCTTTGCTATTCTGCCAAAGGAAAGATCCTCCTACAGACAGGTATTTTTAAAAACATCAAGTATAATTAGGAAAAGATTATACTGGACATTTCTAAATCTACAACACCAAGACCAAAACTCTGGTGATGTGAAATGATCAGCTAATTACAACAGTGGTTTAAATTATGATCCCAGGTATTATTTGTTCTTTCCAAAATGGTCTGAATATCTGCACTTTATATTCAGCCTTGAAGACCAATTCACTCTTGCAAACATACTGAAGATTTAAAATGTAACAAGACTTAAATCATCCAAGCTTATTGTTTTAATATCCAGCATTTCATTATTCTACTTAATGGCTTGCACATTGTTTTACACAAGTACAATATAATTTTATGGTACGATGTCAAAAAAAAAATCCATGTTCAATTGCTTCCCAAAGAGATGAGAAGTGAAAGGATATGAAAACAGAACTAAAAGGATGTTTTGCCTACTAATAGGAAAGACTCAAGCTTGTGCTACATATTCATATTATTGGGAGTGGACCACATCCACTCTGACTGAATTGGCCTTGTTAACACTGGTTATCCACTTGTAAGGCAACTCCTTTCTCTTCATGTATCAGTATATTTATGTCTGCATCCGTAATTTTCACTCCATGCATCTGAAGAAGTGGGTTTTTTTACCCACGAAAGGTTATGCCCGAATAAATCTGTTAGTCTTTAAGGTGCCACCGGACTTCTCGTTGTTTTTGTGAATACAGACTAAATCGGCTACCCCTCTGATATTTGGCATTCATATTTGTGAAGATGCTAGCCTGGTGTATAAACCACACACATGCACTGTCCCTCCAGATTGTGCTGGCAGAAATACAAAGAATACAAGCTCAATTCCATTGAAGTCAATTAGAATTTTGATGATTTTAATTGGGCCAATTGAAGATTCTAACTTGGACCCCATGCAGGTCACTGCTTCCTCAGACAGGTGGGGGATGAGGCCTGGAGATCTTGGCTGTGAGAGGGAACACACCCATGGGGCCAAGCAGCAAGATACTGAGGAAGGAGTCTGCAGCAACTTATGTTGCTTCCTCCTCCATATACTGAGGAAACCTCCCTTGATTGGGCCTGGAGCTCAGGAACATGTGAAAGTACAGTTTCTTTCATGCTGTCTAGGACAACAGGTACCTCTGGGCAGCAAGGTAGAGGCAAGGAGCCACACGTAAAAAGGAGGTGTGGTGGTGAGCTGAATGGTACCTTCAGCCATTTGGTGCAGCAGAAACACTGCCTACATTAGGGTAGACCAGAAAACAAGAATTCTACTTAGGGTCAGAGGGAGAATCAAGCAGAGCAGAAACTTGGGCTATTGGCTATTCTGGTTTCCCTCCCCCTCTCTGGACCTGCAAAATTTTCCCAGGGAAACTTTAATCTAAACAGATATATTTCTGCTACAACTTTTGGTTTCAACAATTCAGCATTTTCTGACAAAAAATGGCAAACCATCTCTAGTATATACACTACACTGTTAAAGTATATATCCCCTAAATTACTCTGCTTTCTTGACCTGTTGTGTCAAGTTGCTGCACGATGTTAAATAGTCATCAGAGGTTATCGCACTTCACAGTTATTTCTTGCCAGGTATTTGTGAGGTTTAACTAACATTAATGCAGTGCTTTGAGATTCTCACAGGAATGATGCGAATGAAACCAAAGCAATTTGAAACATACAAAGCATATTTCTATACAGTACTGCTATACGGGTAAATGCATGATTAAAGATTTGAAGTTGCAGGGTGTGGCTGGATCTTACCTTCTCATGGCGAAATGTGGCCGTTTTCTCAGTTTTCCCTGTGCCATGCCCTCTCAGCTCTCCAGCCAAACAGAAAAACTCCACCCACCCTAGTGAAGAGGAGTCCAAATGAAAAAAGAGATCAAATGAAAGGTGTTTATTTCTCCAGCTCTTCAGGATACAGCAGCAATCCCCAGCTATCCATCTAAGCCAAACAGGAATTACAGAGTTGATCCCCGCGGGTAGGGCCAGTGCAACCATTTAGGCAACCTAGGCGGTTGCCTAGGGTGCTAGGATTTGGGGGGGAGGGGGCGGGATTTTCTTTGGCAACAACCGCAGCAGCCAGATCTTCGGCCGCCCCAGTCGCCGCTGGCATTTAGGCAGAGGGAGCTGGGGCAGGGAGGCGCAGGGAGGGCCACCTGCAGCAAGTAAGGGGGGGCGGCATGCAGGGGAACTCCCTGCCCCAGCTCACCCCTGCCTCGCCTCTTCCCTGAGCACATCGTGGCTGCTTCACTTCTCCCGCCTCCCAGGCTTATGGTGCCTAAGCTGATTGCCGCAAGCCTGGGAAGCAGGAGAAGTGAAGCAGCGATGGCGTGCTCGGGGAGGAGGTGGAGCAGGGGTGAGCTGGGGCAGGGGGTGCCTCAGGGAGAAGGGAGGGGAGCTGCCATGAGGGGGTACCTCAGGACGGGGGTGGGAGCTGCTGCGGGGGCGGGGGTTGAGCACCCCATGGG